>NW_020919971.1:0-346 GCF_003984885.1 Neopelma chrysocephalum | reverse complement strand
TGGCAAAGCAACGGGGGGGCCCCGTGTGACCCCCCTGGCCCCCCCCCCGAGCCTTTTCTGCTGGAAAAAAAAAAACAGCCAAAAAAGGGGAAAAAAAGGGAAAACCGGGAAAAACGGTGGCGGGGTCACGGGAGGCACTTGGAGGGTCCTCAGGCGAACATGGTGAGCTGGAGCCACTGCGGAGGAGGAGGAGGGTGAGGGTGAGGGGAGGAAGGGCAGGGCCAGGAGGGGGAGGAGGAGGAGGAGAGGGGGAGGAAGATGAGGGGAGGGCGCGGAGGGCGGAGGAAGGAGAGCGGGAGGGAGAGGAGGGTGTGGGAGGAAGGAGGAGGAGGATGAGGGGAGGAAG
>NW_020919970.1:0-706 GCF_003984885.1 Neopelma chrysocephalum | reverse complement strand
GGTGGGGTCATGGGATGGGTGGTGGGGTCATGGGATGGGTGGTGGGGTCATGGGATGGGTGGTGGGGTCATGGGATGGGTGGTGTGGTCATGGGATGGGTGGTGTGGTCATGGGATGGGTGGTGGGGTCATGGGAAAGGCGTTGTGGCACCCCGTGACCACAGGATGGTGATGGATCCCCGTGGACCCCTGATCTCGATGGATCCCCATAACAACATGACCCTGGTGACTCCCCACAGCCCCGTGACCCTGATGTACCCCCACAACCACCTGAGCCTGGTGGACCTCCATGGACTCCTGCTGACCCCATCATCACCCAACCCCCATAACCACACAACCCTGGTATCCCCCACGACCTTGCTGGCCCCCCACGGGTCCCTGATGACCCCAATGACCACATGACCCTGGTGACCCCCATGGACCTACAGCTTTGATGGTTCCCCATAACCACGTGATGGTGTTGGACCCCAACAGACCCACGACGATGCCGGACCCGCATGACCCGGATGACTCCCATGGCAGTGGTGGCCCCCCGTGACCACATGACCTCGTTGATCTCCCACAACCACATCCCCCCCGGTGTCGTCCGTGGCCTCACGATGTTGCTGGACCCCCACGGACCCTTGATGACCCCCATGACCACGTGATTCTGATGGCCCCCCATAACCACACAACCCTGACATCCTCCACGACCCCGGTACCCCCCC
>NW_020919969.1:0-846 GCF_003984885.1 Neopelma chrysocephalum | reverse complement strand
TTGGGGGGAAAAAAAGGGATTTTTAGAAGGGGAAAACAGAGGCATTTGGGGGGAAAATCCACAGGTTTTTGGGGAAAATAGGGACTTCTGGGAATATGTGGGATTGGGGAAACACTTGTAGAGTTCTCTGGGGAAAATTGTGGGGTTTGGGGAAAAACTGGAGGATTTTGGGGGAGAAATTGGAGTTTTTTTGGGGAAAAACTGTGGTTTTTTGGGGGAAAAAAGGTGAGTTTTTTTGAGGGAAAAATGGGTGGTTTTGGGGAGAAATTGGAGGATGTTTGGGGAAAAAAATTGTGGTTTCTTGGGGGAAAAAAGGTGAGGTTTTTTTGGGGAAAAATGGGTGGGTTTGGGGAAAAAATGGGTGGTTTTGAGGAGAAATTGGAGGTTTTTTTGGGGAAAAAAATTGTGGTTTCTTGGGGGAAAAATGGTGAGATTTTTTGGGGGAAAAATGGGTGGGTTTGGTGAAAAATTGTAGGTTTTTTGGGGAAAAAAATTGTGGCTTCTTGGGGGGAAAAAGTGAGATTTTTTGGGGAAAAATGGGTGGTTTTGGAGAAAAACTGGGAGAGTTCTTTGGAAAAAATCATGGTTTTTTTGGGAAAAAGGGTTTTTTGGGGAAAAAAATGTGGTTGGTTGGAAAAAAATGTAAGTTTTTGGGGAGAAAAGGTGATTTTTTAGGGAAAAACTGGGATTTTTGGAAATACAGGTTTTTGGGGGGAAAAAATGGGAGATTTGGGGAAAAAAAGGTGTTTTCTTGGGAGAAAAAAAAGTGATTTTTTTTCAAAAGTAAGAGGGTTTTTTGGGGAAAAAATAGGAGATTTGGGGGAAAAATAGGGGGAATTTTGTGGG
>NW_020919968.1:0-1156 GCF_003984885.1 Neopelma chrysocephalum | reverse complement strand
GGACACGCTGGGGGGCACTGGGAGGGACGGGGGAGACACTGGGCTCAGCTGGGGGGCACTGGGAGGGAGGGGAGAGGGCTTGGAGGACATTGGGAGGGATTGGGATGGCAGTGGGAGGGAGTGGGAATAGGGTGGGGTAGAAGGGTCTGGGCTGGGGGGGCACTGGGGAGAGAGTTGGGAGATGTGGGAGTGAAGTGAGAACGACTGGGAATGGACTGAGAGGGTCTGGGAGTGGATCGAGAGTGTCTGGGAGTGGAGCGAGAGGGTCTGGGAGTGACTGGGAAGGACTGGGAGTGACTGGGAAGGACTGGGAGTGACTGGTGTGGCCTGGGAAGGAAGCGCTCGGGCCTGGGAGGCTGAGTGGTGGTGAGGGAAGTGTTTGCTTTGGGTCTGCCTGGCAACTGGAGCGTCATCAGAGAGACGCGCTGCGATTGGCTGAGGGGCGGGAGCTCGGGGGCATCGACGCGTGGAGACGCGGGGGGGCACTGGGAGAGACTGGGATGGACTGGGATGGACTCTGAAAAACTGGAATGGACTGGGAGAGACTCGGGGGCATTGGAAGGACTGGGAGAGACTGGGATGAACTGGGAGGGGGCAAAAGGCCACGGGACGGGCACAGGGAGGTCTGAGGGGTCTGGGGTGATTCCCGGGGAGGGTTTGAGGGGCTCCAGGGTCATTCCCGGGGCAGGGGCCGAGGGGACCCACTCTGCCCCACGCTCACCTCTCCTCTCCACGCTGAACGGGGTGATCACCTCGTAGTTGTGCCGGCAGAACCTGTCCACATCAGATCGTCTGAGCTCCATCAGTTCTGGGTCGCTGTTCACGTGCCTGGCCCAGCTCTCCCCAAACGGGGTGTCCCCCACAAACACCCCCACATCACTGTCGAAGTGTAGTTGCTGCTCCCGGTTGTAGATACCCCTCGCCACGAACCTCACCCGCTCGGTGCCGTTGATGAAGTGACACTCAGCCTTTGCCATCAGCTGGAACACCCCTGTATGTGCAGGACACGGGTCAGGGGGTGCCCCGTCCCCCCCATCATCCCCCAGCCCCCCACAGCAGGTTGGGAGCTCAGGGGGCCACCCCGGACCCCCCTTTCCCACCCCCCTCTGCCCCACGGACGCCACAGCACCGGCTCTTGGCTGGGGGGAACCCCCCC
>NW_020919967.1:0-865 GCF_003984885.1 Neopelma chrysocephalum | reverse complement strand
CCAGAAGGATTTGGGGGAGCCCTGGGTAGTCTTGGAGGGGTTTTGGGGGGTCCTAGAAGGATTTTGGGGGGTCCTGGATGTTGAGGGCCCCCCCCAGAGGAACTTTTAGGGGGCCCTGGGTGGATTCTGGGAGGCTCCTGGAGGGATTTTGGGGGGGTTTGTTGGGATTTAGGGGGTCCCATTCCCACTCCTCCTCCCTCCCCCCCGCATTGCGCTGGCCACGCCCCCGATGAACCAGCCAATGGGAGAGACGGCCACCGCGTGGCCCCGCCCCTCGCCGGGGGGTTCCACCAATCAGGGGCCGTGTCAGCCTCTTTCGGCCTGCCGTGAGTGACAGTTCGTCTGACCAATAGAAACCCCTTTTCCCTGCACAAGCCCCGCCTTGGGGGCGAGGCCTCCTCTTTGCCACGGCCCTTTTCCCTTATAAACACAGGTTTGCAGCTCCTCCAATAGGAGCGCACGGATCCGCTGATTGACAGCCGCTTTAGTCCCGCCCATCATGCCGTGCACGAATGAGCGAGCGACTTCCGCTGAGTGACGTCCGGCGGGGCCAATGGGCGCACGGCGTGCGCGGGCGGGGCGGGGCGGTGGCCTGAGAGAGCCTGCGGCATCTTGGCGGGGTGAGCGCCGAGCGAGGGGGGAGGAGGCGGCGGCCCCCGCGAGTCGTGGCCTCTGTCGCGACATCGGATCGCGATCGCAGCGCGATCGCAGCCCCCCAAGGGCCGCTTCGGGACCCCGCGGTGAGTCCCCGGGGGGAGGCAGGAGAAGGGGAGAATTGGGAGGAGGAAAGGGGTAAGGCCCCAGGCCGGGAGGGACCTGAGGGGAAGGGGCGAGGATGGAGACCTGAGGGGCGAGGGGCGTTTGT
>NW_020919966.1:0-561 GCF_003984885.1 Neopelma chrysocephalum | reverse complement strand
TGGGGGGGGTTCCGGGGTCTCAGGGGGATGTGGGGACCCCACTTTTGTCCCCCTCGACCTTGAGGAACTCGGCCATGCTGGAGAAGTATTTCTGGTTGGCCTCGGCCACTTTCTTCTCGGCCGCCCGAGGGTTCACGATCTCCAGGCCCTGGTTTGGGGAGGTTCCGGGGGGGTCTCAGGGGGTCAGGGAGGGTCAGAGGGGGTCAGCGATCCCCCCCCAAGCCGATCCCACCCACAGGGACCTCCCCCAAGTTCCCACTGAGCCCCCAAATTTCACGTGGGAGCCAGAGCAAAACACGCCCGGGAGGGGCCAAATTCCTCCCCCCCACCCAGGACCCCCCAAAACCCACTTGGGACCCCTCAAATCCCACCCAGGACCCCCCAAATCCCACCCAGGACCCCCCAAATCCCACCTGGGACCCCCCCAAATCCCACCTGGAATGCCCAAATCCCACCTGGGATCCCCCAAATTCTGCCTGAAACCCCCAAATCTCACCTGGGACCCTCCCAGACTCCCCCAGGGACCCCTCCAAACTCCCTTTCTCCCCCTTGAGCCCCCCC
>NW_020919965.1:0-786 GCF_003984885.1 Neopelma chrysocephalum | reverse complement strand
CTGGGGAGAAGGGCTCTTGTTTGCTATTTCCAGCCCTGGGCACCCACCCCCAGAATTGGATATGGACGAAGATTCCTCCCTGAACAAAGGGGTCAGGACTGAAAGCTCTTGCTGTCCAGGGAGTGCTTAGGTTGGCCCAACAATTCAAGCCGAGAGCCAAGGTTGCAGGCTTTCTTGACTGTGGAGAAGGGCTCTTGTTTGCTATTTCCAGCCCTGGACTCCACCTGACAGACCCACTGCCGGAAATGGATACGGAAGATGATTCCTCCCAGAACAAAGGGGTCAGGACAGAAAGCTCTTGCTGTCCAAGGAATGCCCAGGCTAGCCCACCAATTGCACCTGAGATCCAAAGATTGCAGGCTTTCTTGGCTGGGGAGAAGGGCTCTTGTTTGCTGTTTTCAGGCCTGGGCCTCTCCCAGTGCCAAAATTGGATACGGAGGAAGATTCCTCCCAGAACAAAAGGGCCAGGACAGAAAGCTCTTGCTGCCCAGGGATTGCCCAGGCTAGCCTCCCAATTGCACCTGAGATCCAAAGATTGCAGGCTTTCTTGGCTGGGGAGAAGGCCTCTTGTTTGCTTTTTCCGGCCTTGGGCTCCCAACGGCCAGAATTGGATACGGAAGAAGATTCTTCCCACAAAAAAAGGGTCAGGACAGAAAGCTTTTGCAGCCCAGGGAGTACCCAGGGTGGCTGAACAAATCAACTTGAGAGCCAAGGTTGCAGGCTTTCTTGGCTGGGGAGAAGGGCTCTTGTTTGATTTTCCAGCCCTGGGCTCCCACGGTCAAAATC
>NW_020919964.1:0-1101 GCF_003984885.1 Neopelma chrysocephalum | reverse complement strand
AATAGTTTTCTTGCTTTAGCGTGAGACCAGAGCTATAGAATCTTTCCTGTGTCCTCTCTCTACCAACCAGGTTTCTGCAATATCTTCCACATTTCCCAGTCGATATCTCCATCCTGGGAGCCAATAGACCCGCTATTAAACCCATTAGGCCAGCACAGAAAGCTCTGGCTGCCCACCGAGTGCCCAGGCTGCACCACCAACTGCACCTCGAAACCAAAGCTCCCAGGCTTTCTATCCTGGCCAAAGGGCTGCTGATCCCTTTGGTCAGCCCTGGGCCGCCAGTGCCGGCCCCCCCGCCCCAAAAACCCATACAAATGAAGATTGCTCCCGGGGAAAAGGGGTCAGCACAGAAAGCTCTGGCTGCCCACGGAGTGCCCAGGCTGGGCCACCAACTGCACCGAAAAACCAAAGGTCCCAGGCTTTCTGTCCTGGGCAAAGGGCTGCTGATCCCTTTGGTCAGCCCCGGGATGCCGGTGCCAGCCCCCGGCCAAAAACTCCATACAAATGGAGATTACTACCTGGAAAAGGTGTCAGCACAGAAAGCTCTGGCTGCCCACAGAGTACCCAGGCTGCGCCACCAACTGCACCCAAAACCCAAAGCTCCCAGGCTTTCTGTCCTGGCCAAAGGGCTGCTGATCCCTTTGGTCAGTCCCGGGACGCCGGTGCCAGCCCCCCCGGCCCCAAAACCCATACGAATGAAGATTCCTCCCAGGGAAAAGGAGACAGCACAGAAAGCTCCGAATGCCCAAGGAGTGCCCAGGCTGCGCCACAAAGTGCACCTAAAAACGAAATCTCCCAGGCTTTCTGTCCTGGGCAAAGGGCTGCTGATCCCTTTGGTCAGCCCCGTGCGGCAGGTGCCGGCGTCCCCCGCCCCAAAACCCATAGAAATGAAGAAATCGGATACGGTCGACGATTCCTCCCAGACCGGAGGCGCCGGGGCCAGGAACCACATCTGCACGCGTAGAGCCGAGCAAGAGGCATAAAGGGCAGGCGCGAGCTGGAGGGTCAGGCCCTTCCTTCTGGGCAAAAAAGGCCGTCGTTCGAGCGCAGGTGTCTTGGGCTGCACGGGGCTCGCCAGGGTCCAAAATCGGATACGGTCGA
>NW_020919963.1:0-911 GCF_003984885.1 Neopelma chrysocephalum | reverse complement strand
GACCCTCCGGCTCTTACCTGCTATTTGTGCGCCGCGATCGGCTCTACGCGCGCAGCTGGGGCACCCGGTCCTGGCGCCTTCGGTCTGGAAGGAATCCTCGCCCTTATGCAATTTTAGCCCCCGGTCGGCCGGCGCACCGGCACGCGAACGACGGACCTTTCTGCCCAGAAGGAGGGGCCTGACCCTCTGCCTCTCGCCTCCTATTTGTCTGCCGCGATCGGCTCTACGCGCGCAGCCGTGGCTCCCGGTCCTGGCACCTTCGGTCTGGAAGGAATCCTTGACCGTATGCAATTTTAGCCCCCGGCCGGCCGGCGTACCGGCCCACGAACGACGGCCCTTTTTGCCCAGAAGGAGGGGCCTGACCCTCCGGCTTTCATCTGCTATTTGTGCGCTGCGATCGGCTCTACGTGCGCAGCTGGGGGTCCCGGTCCTGGCGCCTTCAGTCTGGAAGGAATCCTCGACCGTATGCAATTTTAGCCCCCGGTCGGCCGCCGCACGGGCCCACGAACAACGGCCCTTTTTGCCCAGAAGGAGAGGCCTGACCCTCCGGCTCTCACCTGCTATTTGTGCACTGCGATCGGCTCTACGCGAGCAGCCGGGGCTCCCCGTCCGGGCGCCTTCGGTCTGGAAAGAAAACTCGACTGTATGCAATTTTAGACCTTGCCAGGTCGGCACACAAGCCCACGAACGACGGCCCTTTTTGCCCAGAAGGAGGGGCCGGACTCTCCGGCTCCTGCCTGCTCTTTGTGCGTTGCGATTGCCTCTACGTGCCCAGCCAGGCGTCCCGGTCCTGGCGCCTTCGGTATGGAAGGAATCCTCGACCGTATGCAATTTTAGCCCCCAGTCGGCCGACGCACAGGCCCACGAACGACGGCCCTTTTTGCCCAGAAGGAGGGGCCTGACCCTCCGTA
>NW_020919962.1:0-649 GCF_003984885.1 Neopelma chrysocephalum | reverse complement strand
TCCGGCTCCCTCCTGCCCTTTGTGTGTTTCGATCGGTTCTACGCGCGCAGCCAGGGGTCCCGGTCCTGGCGCCTTCGGTCTGGAAGGAATCCTCGACCGTATGCAATTTTAGCCCCCGGCCGGCCGGCGCGCTGGCCAGCGAACGACGGCCCTTTCTGCCCAGAAGGAGGGGCCTGACCCTCCGGGTCTCGGCTACTATTTTTGCGCCGCGATCGGCTCTACGCGCGCAGCCGGGCTCCCGGTCCTGGCGCATTCGGTCTGGAAGGAATCCTCGACCGTATGCAATTTTAGCCCCCGGTCGGCTGGCGCATGGGCCCACGAACGACGGTCCTTTTTGCCCCGAAGGAGGGGCCTGACCCTCCTACTCTCGCCTGCTACTTGTGCGCCGCGATCGGCTCTACGCGCGCAGCCGGGGCTCCCAGTCCTGGCGCCTTCGCCTGGAAGCAATCCTTGACCGTATGCAATTTTAGCCCCCGACTGGCAGGCGCACCGGAGAGGCAACGACGACCCTTTCTGCCCAGAAGGAGGGGCCTGACCCTCCGGCTCTCGCCTGCTATTTGTGCGCTGCGATCGGCTCTATGCGCGCAGCTGGGGCTCCCGGCCCTGGCGCCTTCGGTCTGGAAGGAATCCTCGACCGTATGCAATTTTA
>NW_020919961.1:0-674 GCF_003984885.1 Neopelma chrysocephalum | reverse complement strand
TGCTATTTGTGCGCCGCGATCGTCTCTACGCGCGCAGCCGGGTCTCCTGGTCTTGGCGCCTTCGGTCTGGAAGGAATCCTCGACCGTATGCAATTTTAGCCCCTGGCGGGGCGACGGACCTTCACACGAACGACGGCCCTTTTTGCCCAGAAGGAGGGGCCTGACCCTCCAGCTCTCGCCTCCTATTTGTGCGCCACGATCGGCTCGACGCGCGCAGCCGGGGCTCCCGGTCCTGGCGCCTTTGGTCTGGAAGGAATCCTCGACCGTATGCAATTTTAGCACCCGGCCGGCCGGCGCACCGGCCCACAGACGACGGCCCTTTTTGCCCAGAAGGAAAGGCCTGACCCTCCGACTCTTGCCTGCTATTTGTGCGCCGTGATTGGTTCTACGCGCGCAGCTGGGGCTCCCCGTCCTGGCGCCTTCGGTCTGGAAGGAATCCTCGACCGTATGAAATTTTAGCCTCCGACTGGCAGGCGCGCCCGCCAGCCCACTATGGCCCTTCTTTTCCAGAAGGAGGGGCCTGGCCCTCCGGCTCTCGCCTGCGATTTGTGCGCCTCGATCGTCTCTACGCGCGCAGCCAGACCTCCCGGTCCTGGCGTCTTTTGTGTGGAAGGAATCCTCGACCGTATGCAATTTTAGCCCCCGGTCGGCCGGCACACGGGCCCACGATCGAC
>NW_020919960.1:0-938 GCF_003984885.1 Neopelma chrysocephalum | reverse complement strand
GAGGATTCCTTCCAGACCGAAGGCGCCAAGACCGGGTGGCCCGGCTTCGTGCGTAGAGCCGATCGCAACGCACAAGGGGCAGGCGAGAGCCGGAGGCTCAGTCCCCTCCTTCTGGGCAAAACGGGCCGTCGTTCTGGGGCCGGTGCGCTGGCTGGACGGGGGCTAAAATTGCATACGGTCGAGGATTCCTTCCAGACCGAAGGCGCCAGGACCTGGAGCCCCGGCTGCGCACGTAGAGCCGATCGCGGCACACACGGGGCAGGTGGGAACCGCAGGGTCAGAACCCTCCTTCTGGGCAAATAGGGAAGCCGTTCGCTGGCCGCCGACATGGCGGTCCAGGGCTGGCAGAGGGCCAAAATCAGATACGGTCGAGGCTTCTTTCCAGACCGGATGCGCCGGAGTTGGGAGCCACGGCTACGCTCGTAGAGAGGAGCGCAGCGCAAAAAGGGCAGGAGGGAGCCGGAGGGTCAGGCCTCCCCTTCTGGGCAGAAAGGGCTGTCGTTTGCGGGCCTATGCGCCAGACGGAGGGGGCCAAAATTGTATACGGTCGAGGATTCCTTCCAGACCGAAGGCGCCAGGACCAGGAGCCCCGGCTGCACGCGTAGAGCCGATCGCGGTTCACAAATAGCAGGCGAGAGCCGGAGGGTCAGGCCCCTCCTTCTGGGCAAAAAGGGTCGTGGTTCAGGGGCCGGTGCGCTGGCTGGAGGGGTGCTAAAACTGCATACGGTCGAGGATTCCTTCCAGACCGAAGGCGCCAGGACCGGGAGCCCCGGCTGCGCGCGTAGAGCCGATCGCGTCGTACAAACAGCAGGCGAGAATCAGAGGGTCAGGCCCCTCCTTCTGGGCAAAAAGGGCCGTCGTTCGCTGGCCGGTGCGCCTGCCCGTAGGGGGTTAAAATTGCATACGGTCGTGAATTCCTTCCAGACCGAAGGCGCCAG
>NW_020919959.1:0-2003 GCF_003984885.1 Neopelma chrysocephalum | reverse complement strand
ATCAGTGGGAGGAGTTCCCCCCCCGACCCCTCCTACCCCGGGACCCCACTCCCCTGGAGGGGGTTCCCCTGTCCCCCCTGCCCCCCATCCCCGGCCCCCCCGGCTCCCCCCGCCCGCGGAGCCCCCCGTGTGATGTCGGGCCGGGCCGGAGCCCCGGCGGTGCCGGGCGGTGCTTGGGAACTGCAGGGGGGGACCCGCCGAGCGGCCCCGGCCCCGTGGGGGGGATCCCGGGGGGGGGCGCCGGCTCCGGCCGGAGCGGCTTTATTAAAGCGGCGCCCCGAACCCCGCGGCTGCGGGGACACGGCACGGGGGACGGGGGGGCGGAGGGGACGGGCCGGGGGGGCAAGGACGGAGCGGGGGTACGGGGGGGTCGGGCTGTGCAGCGGAGCAGCGAGGGGGGAGCGGGGGGAGCCCGGGGGGCCGGGCTGGGCAGGGGGGCAGCGACAGGGGCCGGGGGGAGGCGGCGAGCGGGGACGGGCGGGGCGGGAAGGAGGGCTGGGGGGGGCGGGGTGTGCAGCAGGGGACGGAGGGGGAGCGGGGCTGGGTGGTCAGGCCGGCTGGGGGGCCAGGGAGGGCGGAGGACGGCCCAGCCGGCAAGCGGGCGGCGGGGGGCGGCCCGCCCGTGGGGGGGGGGGAGGGGGGGCAGGGGGGGAAGGGGGGGGGGAGCGGGGGGAGCCCGGGGGGCCGGGCTGGGCAGGGGGGGCAGCGACAGGGGCCGGGGGGAGGCGGCGTGCGGGGACGGGCGGGGCGGGAAGGAGGGCTGGGGGGGTCGGGGTGTGCAGCAGGGGACGGAGAGGGAGCGGGGCCAGGCCGGCTGGGGGGTCAGGCCGGCTGGGGGGTCAGGGAGGGAACGAAAAAAAGAGGAAAAAGTGAAAGAAAGGTAAAAAGAAAAGCAAAAGAGCCGCGGGAGCGCGAGGCCCCCGCGGCGCCGTTACCGCTCCGCGCCCCGCCGAGGAAACAGGGGCGGGGGCGAGTTCCGGCCCTTAAATAACCTCGGCCCCGCCCCGCGCACCTGTGCGGGCCCCGCGCCGCTCAAAGCCGGCAGAGCCGCGCCCGCCCCGCACCTGGGGAGGATGGCAGCAGGACGGGCACCGGGACCAGGAGCAGGAGCAAGAGCGGGACCGGAGGACTGAAGGTGGCGATGGAGCTCAGGACCGGGACCAGGATCAGGACCGCGACCGGAGGACCGAGGTTGGTTCGGGGCTGGGATGGGCTCGGCATCCGGACGGGGACCCGGATCGGTGCCGGGCTCATCCCAGCCCGGCCTCGCCACCTGTGTCCCGGCGCTGCGGGCGAGAGGAGTCGCTCCGGGGCGGGCGCTTGGGCCGAGCCCGGCGGAGCCGCTCGGGCCGGGGCTCTACCGGGGCCCGGCCGGGGCAGAACGGCGGCGCTTTCCTCGTGCAGACGCGGAACCGGGGCTGGGACCGGCCGGGGCGCGGGGACACGCCGGGCTCGCCCCGGGACCCCGCCGGGCCCGCAGCGCCGCCCTCGCCCCCCGTGGTATTGGAGCTCCCCCGCTCGGGCACCCCCGAGGTCACCGCACCCGCTCCCGGGGAGAACATCGCCCGCCTGCGCCTTCCCCGCGGCTCCGGTGGGGTCCCGCCCGCAGCGCCCCCCGGGAACGAGGGGTCTGGGGCCCGCCGGGGCTCCGGCCACGGGCCCGCTCCGGCCGCGGGGAGCCGGGGCCCTGCCGGGGCACGGAAGAACGGAGGCAGCCCTTTCCCCGTTCCTCCCGTGTTCCGGGACCACCGGCACAGCTGCCGGTTTGTCCCCGTGTCTGTCCACAGGCAGCCCCAGGAGCTGGCACGGACCGTGCCGCGGGTCGGGCACGGGCTGCTCCCAGCTCTGCCTGCGGAACTTCGGGAATTGCCAACAGCGGTTCTTTTCCCTGTCACCTGCAGCTCGTCTGACATCTGCCAGGTGAGACCTGAGGCTCTCCTTCCTCTCCCCCGCTTCCTCGGTAACTCGCACCCTCCCGGGGCAAACCCTCTGGTTTTTCAAAA
>NW_020919958.1:0-506 GCF_003984885.1 Neopelma chrysocephalum | reverse complement strand
AGGGCAGGAGGGTGACTCCTGCTGCATGGATGTAATGGCAGAGGATCCCTTGGGTCCCCAGGATGGATCAGAAAACAGGAATATACACAAAAGGCCCCCCTCCAAGATTTCTGGGGGAGTATCCTATAGGGACGGGACAGTGTCACCCCACCAGGGCGGGCCTGGCAAGTGGGAGGCTGCTCCAGGGCTCTGCAAGAGGCCTCGGGCTCTGCTCGGCCCCAGCACTGGCTGCTACCAACACCCCCGGCTGCCCCCGGCCCTGGGCAGCTCTGCTGCCACAGCCTGTGCCCTCACCGTGGCCCTGCAATGGCCCTGCCTGTCCCTCACCCGTGGCCCTGCCCGTGGCCCTGTCCCTTGGCTCTCTCTCTGCCAGCTGAGTGTGGGGCACATGGGCTGGGGGTCCCTCCCGCGCCCCCTGGGCAGCCGGCGTTGGCTGGGGGGATGTGAGGGCTGGGCCTGCTCAGCACAGCCCCGGCCTCGTGCCCAGCGCCTCTTTCCTGCCCCAC
>NW_020919957.1:0-775 GCF_003984885.1 Neopelma chrysocephalum | reverse complement strand
ACGCGCAGCCAGGACTCCCGGTCCTGGCGCCTTCGGTCTGGAAGGAATCCTGGTCTGTATGCAATTTTAGCCCCCGACTGGCAGGCTCGCCGGCCCACGTACGTCGGCCCTTTTTACCCAGAAGGAGGGACCTGACCCTCCGGCTCTCGCCTGCTATTTGTGCCTCGCGATCGTCTCTACTCGCGCAGCCGGGGCTCTCGGTCCTGGTGCCTTCGGTCTGGAAGGAATCCTCGACCGTATGCAATTTTAGCCCCCGACTGGCCGGCGCGCCGGCCAGCCAATGACCTCCCTTTTTGCCCAGAAGGTGGGGCCTGACCCTCCGGCTCTCGCCTGCTATTTGTGCGCTGCGATGGGTTCTACGCGCGCAGCCGGGGCTCCCTGTCCTGGCGCCTTCGGTCTGGAAGGAATCCTCGACCGTATGTAATTTTAGCCACCGGTCGGCCGGCGCACCAGTCCACGAACGACGGCACTTTTTACCCAGAAGGAGGGGCCTGACCCTCCGGCTCTCGTCTGCCCCTTGTGCGCCGCGATCGTCTTTACGCGCGCAGCCGGGGCTCCTGGTCCTGGCGCCTTCGGACTGGAAGGAATCCTCGACCGAATGCAATTTTAGCCCCCGGCCGGCCAGCGCACCGGCACACGAACGACGGCCCTTTTTTCCCAGAAGGGGGGGGCCTGACCCTCCGGCTCTCGCCTGCTATTTGTGCGTTACGATCGGCTCTATGCGCGCACCTGGGGGTCCGGTGCTGGCGCCTTCGGTCTGGAAGGTATCCTCGAC
>NW_020919956.1:0-514 GCF_003984885.1 Neopelma chrysocephalum | reverse complement strand
CCCTCCTTCTGGGAAAAAAAGGCCGTCGTTCGTGGGCCGGCGCGCCGTCCGGGAGCTAAAATTGCATACGGTCGAGGTTTCCTTCCAGACCGATGGCGCCAGGACCTGGAGCCCCGGCTGCGCTCTTAGAGTTGATCGCGGCGCACAAGGGGCTGGCGTGAGCCGGAGGATCAGGCCTCTTCTTCTGGGCACAAAGGGCCGTCGTTCGCTGGCCGTCGTGCCAGCAGGCCAGTGGCTAAAATTGCATAAGGTCGAGGATTCCTTCCAGACCGAAGGCGCCAGGACTGGGAGCCCCGGCTGCACGCGTAGAGCCGATCGCGGCGCCCAAGGGGCAGACGAGAGCCGGAGGGTCAGGCCCCTCCTTCTGGGAAAAAAGGGCCGTCGGTCGTGTGCCGGTGCGCCGGTCGACCGGTGGCTAAAATTGCATACGGTCGAGTTTTCCTTCCAGACCGAAGGCGCCAGGACCGGGAGCCCCTGTTGCGCTCATAGAGCCGATCGCGGCGCACAAATAGCA
>NW_020919955.1:0-1041 GCF_003984885.1 Neopelma chrysocephalum | reverse complement strand
CACAGAAAGCTCTTGCTGCCCACGGAGTGCCCAGGCTGCCCCACCAAGTGCACCCGAAAGCCAAAGCTGCCAGGCTTTCTGTCCTGGGGCCAAGGGGTGCTGGACCCTTGGATCAGCCCTGCGCTACAATTGCCGGCCCCCTCCACCCCAAAACCCATACAAATGAGGATTCCTCCCAGGGAAAAGGTGACGCCACAGAAAGCTGGCCGGCTGGCGCGGGGCCAGCCGTGGGCCAAAATCGGATACGGTCGAGGATTCCTCCGAGATCGGAGGCGCCAAGGCCGGGAGCCCCGGCTGCGTGCGCAGAGCCGATCGCGGCGCACAAATAGCAGGCGAGAGCCAGAGGGTCAGGCCCCTCCTTCTGGGCAAAAAGGGCCGTCGCTCGTGTACCGGTGCATCTGCCGGCCGGGGGCTAAAATTGCATACGGTCGAGGTTTCATTCCAGACCGAAGGCGCCAGGACCGGGAGCCCCGGCTGCGCGCGTAGAGCCGATCGCGCCGCACAAATAGCAGGCGAGAGCCGGAGGGTCAGGCCCCTCCTTCTGGGCAAAAAGGGCCGTGGTTCGTTTGTCCAGCGCACTGGGCGGTCCACGGCCGGCCGAGGGCCGAAATCGGATACGGACGAGGATTCCTCCCAGACCGGAGGTGCGTGGGCCGAAAGCCCCTGCCGTGCGCGAAGAGGCGAGCGAGAGACACAAGGGGCCGGCCAGAGACGGATGGTCAGGCCCCTCCTTCTGGGCAAATAGGGCCGCCGTTCGCTGGCCACCGCCCCTGGCAGCCCGGGGCCGGCCGAGGGCCAAAATCGGATACGGACGAGGATTTCTCCCAGACCGGACGTGCCTGGACCGAAAGCCCCTGCTGCGCGCGAAGAGCCGAGCGAGATAAATAAGGGGCCGGCTAGAGCCGGATCGTGAGGCCCCTCCTTTTGGGCAAAAAGGAAAGGAAAGAAAGGAAAGGAAAGGAAAGGAAAGGAAAGGAAAAGAAAGGAAAGTAGTAAAGAAGAGAAGAGAAGAGAAGAGAAAACAAAAGAAAAGAAAAGAAA
>NW_020919954.1:0-1326 GCF_003984885.1 Neopelma chrysocephalum | reverse complement strand
CCCCCCCCGGCTCTAATTAACGCTCATTAGCGCCCCTAATGAGCCCCAACGGGCCTAATTAAGGGTCCCGACCCCCCCAATTAACGCCGGCTCCGCCCCCCGCCCCCCAAAAAGCGCCCCCCGCCCGCTCATTTGCATATATGTAAATGAGCCCCGGCCGCGCTCCCGAACCCGCCGCCGGCTCCGCGTCCCGGGGGCGCCCGGAAGTGACGTCACAGCGCCGCGCCCCGTCGCAAGATCGGTGACGTCACTTTAAAGGCGCCGCGACCCCAAAAAAAGGCGACTCCGGGTCCCGGTTTGACTCTTTTTCGACCCCCCAAAAAAACCCCAAACTAAGACCGAGGGGAGGGGGCGGAGCCTCGTCGTTAAATGAGCAGGAGGGAGCACATTTATGCGATATTTTGCACATTTATGCGATATTTTGCACATTTATACGATTTTTTTTTGCACATTTACGCGAATCGGGCCCCGCGCGCCTGCGCAGAGCGCGCCGAGCGCCGCGTGGGCGGGGCCAACGGCGAGGGGGGGCGTGGCCAAAGGGGCGCGCGCGCCACCGCGCGGGAGGAACGTTAACGCCCCCCCCCCGCCCCCCGCGCGTGCGCAGTTCGGAGCGGGGCAGATTCGCCACGGGCGCGCGATAAATAAAACCCGTTAAATTAAAAGCCCCCGAACGACGTCGGAAACCAGGTTAAAAAAAGTTAGGAAATGCGCGTTAAAGCGAGAAACGAGTTTTTAAAAGTTTTAAAGCGGGCGAGTCGGGAGGACAAACGGGAAAAAAAACGGCCGTGGCGAAAGTGCGGGCCGAGGGGGGGGAGCGGCAGATTCGCCACCGGCGCGTCGCGCTCCCCGCTCTCCCGGCGGAAACCCTCCCTCTTCCCTCGTCTCATTTCCAGAGATTTTAGGGAGGGTCCGCGGGCGCGTCGGGACTTTTTTTCGAGGGGCTTCGACCCCGAAAAGCGGCGGCTCCGCCTCGTGTGGAAAGTGCGGCGGCGGCGGCCGCCGAGTCTCGCGAGAGCCGCGCGGACGCGACTTCCGGCGCTGGCCCCGCCCCCTTCCCCCCGCCCGCCCCGATCGGCGGCGGCTCCGGGACCCCAAAAAAACCCCGAAACGCCCCAAAAAAACACCCGAGAACCCCCGGAAAGAGCCCGGAAACACCCCCCGCCCACCCGGAACCCGCCCCCGGGGCCCGCGGAGGTCAGAGCGGCGAACCCGAGCGGAGACGGCGGAACGGGGGGCGCGGAGGGGCCTGAGGGGGATCCGGGGGGCGCTTGGGGGGGGATTTGGGGCCTGGGGGGGGTTTGGGGGGTCTGGGGGGGATTTGGGGGG
>NW_020919953.1:0-619 GCF_003984885.1 Neopelma chrysocephalum | reverse complement strand
GGGGGGTCCCTGTGTATTTTTGGGGGGGTCCCTGACAGTTTTGGGGTGGGGTTTGGGGGGTCCCTGCGTATTTTGGGAGGTTGGGGGGGTCCCTGATGGTTTTGGGAGGTCCTTGGGTATTTTGGGGGGGTTTTGGGGGGTCCCTGGGTATTTTGGGGTGGGAGTTGGGGGGACCCTGATGGTGTTGGGAGGTCCCTGTGTATTTTTGGGGGGGTCCCTGACAGTTTTGGGGTGGGGTTTGGGGGGTCCCTGACAGTGTTGGGGGGTCCCTGGGTATTTTGGGGGGGTCCCTGACTGTTTTGGGGCACAGACACCGACTACCTGAAGTGGCTTTTCCCCCGGCACATGAAATCCAACCTGTACCGGCTCTGCTACACCCCCCTGGGCCAGGGGGTCTCCATCTGCAACTACTGGAATGGTTGGCACCCCAAAAACCCCCCCTGGCACCCCAAAACCCTCCTGGGTACCCCAAAGCCCCCCAGTACCCAAATTCCCATCTGGCACCCCCAAAAAACCCCCCCGGGCCAAGGGGTCTCCATCTACAACTACTGGAATGGTTGGCACCCCTAAAAACCCCCTGGGAACCCCAAAACCTCCTCAGGCACCTCAACCCCCCCCC
>NW_020919952.1:0-627 GCF_003984885.1 Neopelma chrysocephalum | reverse complement strand
TCTATAGGGGTCTGGGGGGTCTATAGGGGTCTGGGGACACTCTGGGGTGTGGGGAGGGGTCTCTATGGGTGGTGGGGGTGCATCAGAGCCTTGGGGGGCTCTGTAGGGGTCTGGGGGGTGAGGAGGGGGCTCTGTAGGGCTCTATAAGGGTCTGGGGGGTCTATAGGGGTCTGGGGATGCTCTGGGGGGTGGGGAGGGGTCTCTGTAGGGGCGGGAGGGTCTGTAGGGGTCTGGAGGGTGACGTGTTGTGACCCCCCCTCTCTTTTTTTCCCCCCCCAGGGCCATGTCGGGGCCGGGGGGGTCGGAGGGGCCGAGCCCCCGCATGAGCGTGGCCTCCCAGTTCTTCAGCGAGGAGGAGACTGGGAGCGATGGGAGGAGCACCTCTGAGAGGGTGGGGCATGGGAGGGGTCCCTGGGGGGCGTGGGGGGGTCCCTGGGGTCAGTTGGGGGGTCCCCGGGGGAGGGGGGGGTCCCTTGGGTCAGTTTGGGGGTCCCTGGGGTCAGTTTGGGGGTCCTCGAGGGAGGGAAATGGGTCCCAGTTCTTCAGTGAGGAGGAGACTGGGAGCGATGGGAGGAGCACCTCCGAGAGGGTGGGGCACGGGGGGGGTCCCTGGGGGGCGTGGGGGGG
>NW_020919951.1:0-788 GCF_003984885.1 Neopelma chrysocephalum | reverse complement strand
TTGGGGGGATTTGGGGCAGTTTGGGGAGATTGGGGGCAGTTTGGGGGAATTTGGGGGCAGTTTGGGGGGATTTGGGGGCAATTTGAGGGGATTTGGGGCTGGTTTGGGTGTTTGGGGACTCCTGGGGCAGGGGGGGAGGGAATTGAGGGTGGCTGGGGGGGCACTGGGTGAACTGGGGCCATACTGGGAGCACCGGGGGGGCTCAGGGACCGTACTGGGAGCACTGGAGGGGCTCAGGGGCCATACTGGGAGCTCTGGGGGGGTTCAGGGATTGTACTGGGGGGGCACTGGGTGAAATGGGGGGGTACTGGGGGGGCTCAGGGGCCATACTGGGAGCACTGGCGGGGCTCAGGGGCTGTACTGGGAGCACCGGGGGGGGCTCAGGGATTGTACTGGGAGCACTGTGGGGGCTCAGGGGCTGTACTGGGAGCACTGGGGAGGGGGGTGTGTTTTTTTGGGGGGGTCTCTCCCCCAGTTCCCCCCCCAGGACCCTTTTGGGGGGGTCTCACCCCCCGGGTCGGACCATTTCGGGGTGGGGGGTGACCCTTTCCCCCCCCCAGTTCCCAGTGCCAGCCTTTCCCTCCCATCCCAAGGGATTATCCCGGATTTTCCAGCCCCCCCCAACCCCCCCAAACCCCCCTTTCCCCCCCCCAATTTAAACCTTCCCCCTTTTCCTCCCAGTTCAGTTCCTTTGGTGATTTATGGTGTTTTTCTTTCTGTGTTTTTTATCGTTTTCCCTCCTTTTTTTCCTCCAATTTTTTATTTTTTCCCGTTTTATTATTTTTCCA
>NW_020919950.1:0-358 GCF_003984885.1 Neopelma chrysocephalum | reverse complement strand
AGGAAACCCCCAAAATCTGGCTGGGCAGGAACCTTCTGTCGCTGTGTCGGTGCTTCTATGGAGTTTTGGGGGATCTCCTCTAAATTTTGGGGTCCCCCAAACCCTGGGATGGCCCCAACCCCCCTCGAGGAACCCCAAAATTTGGGGGAACCCCTAAAAACCCCAGAGATCCCCCCCCAAAATCCCAAGAAACCCCCAAAACTGGAGTTATCAGCACTTTATTGACGCTCTGCTGAAGTTTCAGGGGGTGTCGTGTCCCCCCCCTTTCCAAATTTTAGGGCCGCCTCAAATTTTAGGGCCCCCCCAAATTTTGGGTGGGGGGCTGAAATCAATCCAGGGGATCCCTCAAATTGGGGGG
>NW_020919949.1:0-685 GCF_003984885.1 Neopelma chrysocephalum | reverse complement strand
GGGGAGGATCCAAAATTGGGGGGAGACCCCAGAAATTGGGGGTTCCCAAAATTTAGGAAGACCCCAAAAATTGGAGGATCTCAAAATTAGGGAGACCCCAAAAATTGGGGGTCCAAAAATTAGGGAGGGGGGTCAGAGGGGTTGGGGGGGACCCCAAAAAATTGGGGGGACCCCCAAAATTGGGGGGTCCCAAAATTAGGGAGGGGGATCAGAGAGGATGGGGGGGGAACCCCAAAATTTGGGGGAGACCCCAAAAATGGGGGCGAAAAGGACCCCAAAAATAGGGAAGGACCCCAAAAAAGGAGGGAGGGGATGAGAGGGGGGTCCCCAAAATTTTGGGGACCCCAAAATAGGGGGGGATTTGGGGGTTTCTCACCTCCTCCGAGGTCGCGGCCCCGAAAGTCCCACGGGCACCTGGGGGGGAGGGGAGGGGGATGAAGGGGGAGGGACCCCCCCCGGGACCCCAAAACCTTCTCAAAACCCCCCAAAACCCCTCAAAATCCCCCCCCAGACCCTCCCCAACCCCCCCATAACTCCCCCAAACCTCCAAAACCTCCCCAAACCTCCCCAAAACCCCCCAACCCACCCCAGAGAACCCCAAACCCCCCTCAAAACCCATTCCCAGCCCCCCCAAATCTCCCCAGGGACCCCCAAACTCCCCCTGAGAACCCCAAAACCCCCCAGG
>NW_020919948.1:0-838 GCF_003984885.1 Neopelma chrysocephalum | reverse complement strand
AAATGGGCAAAAACTACCCCAAAACGAACTCAGATGACCCCGAAATGAGCAGAAATGGACCCAAAAGTGGAAGAAGTGGGCCCAAAATGAGCAGAAATGGACCCAAAATGAGCAAAAACTACCCCAAAATGAGCAGAAATGACCCCAAAATGGGAAAAAAACTACCCCAAAACGAGCTCAAATGACCCCAAAATGAGCAGAAATGGACCCAAAATGATCCCGACAACCCTAAAATTGAGCACAAATGGCCCCAAAATGAGCAGAAATGGACCCAAAATGGACAAAAACTACCCCAAAATGAGCAGAAATGGACCCAAGAGCGGAAGAAATGGGCCCAAAATGAGCAAAAACTACCCCAAAATGAGCAGAAATGGATCCAAAATGAGCACAAATGGCCCCAAAATGAGCAGAAATGGACCCAAAACGAGCAGAAATTACACAAAATTGGCAAATATGGGCACAAAATGGGCAGAAACGACCCCAAGATGAGCAGAAATAGGCACAAAAGCAGAAGAAATGGGCCCAAAATGAGCTTGAATGAGCCCAAAATTCAGCACAAACGGCCCCCAAACGAGACAATTGATCTTAAAATGAACAGAAACGACCCCAAAATGAGCAGAAATGGCCCCAAATTGAGCAGAAACAGCCCCAAAATGAGAGAATTGACCTTAAAATGAGCACAAATGGCCCCAAAAAGAGCCCAAATGGCCCCCAAATGAGCACAAATGGCCCCAAAATAAACTCAAACGGCCCCAAAACAAACAGAAATGGCTCTAAATGAGCCCAAATTGACCCAAAAATTACCTGAAATGCCCTAAAAAATAAGCCAAATACCCCC
>NW_020919947.1:0-408 GCF_003984885.1 Neopelma chrysocephalum | reverse complement strand
TTTTGGGGTGACCCCCCCCTGTGCCCCCCCAGTCGTTCCTGTACCTGACGTGGTTCATGGCCCTGTCCCTGCTGGGCCCTGTCCCTGCTGGGCCCTGTCCTGGGGGTTTTGGGGCTCCTGGGGGTTTTTGGGGTCCCAGGGTGATGGAGATCCCGGGGTTTTTGGGGATCCCGGGGCGATGGAGGTCCCAGTTTGGGGGGTCTGTGGGACCCCCAGTTTTGGGGTGACCCCCCCCTGTGCCCCCCCAGTCGTTCCTGTACCTGACGTGGTACATGGCCATGTCCCTGCTGGGCCACTACAACAACTTCTTCTTCGCCTCCCACCTGCTGGACATCGCCATGGGCGTCAAGACCCTGCGCACCATCCTCTCCTCCGTCACACACAACGGGAAACAGGTGCCCGGGGGGG
>NW_020919946.1:0-815 GCF_003984885.1 Neopelma chrysocephalum | reverse complement strand
GTTCCTGGGGTGACATCCCTGATCCCCTCCAGGACCCCAAACTGGGGGTTTGGGGGGGTCTATTGGGATCCCGGGGGTTCCTGGGGTGACATCCCTGATCCCCACCAGGACCCCAAACTGGGGGTTTTGGGGGTCTGTTGGGTTCCTGAGGTGACATCCCTGATCCCCCCCAGGACCGGGACCCCAAACTGGGGGTTTTGGGGGACTCTGTTGGGACCCCCACGGGGGGGCGTGGCCTGAAAAGGGGGCGTGGCTTTCTCCGTGAACACGGGGCGTGTCCTTGGCTTGTCTCGGTCCTCCCGTCCGCCAGGGGGCGCCGCAATAAACAAAGGCTCTCGCCGGCCATCGCGCGTGCCCCGTGACGTCATTTCCTTTACGTCGTTTCCGGCCGTTGCGGCGCGTCCCCTCGACCTCGGCGATGGCGGCGCTGCGGGGCCTGCGGGGCCTCCCGGGGCTGCGGCGGCTCCCGGCGCCGGGCGCGGCCCCTCGCCCTCCGCCGCTGCTGCTGCCGCGGGGCCGCCCCTCCGCCGCCGCAACCCCGAGCGCCGTGAGTCACCCCCCCGAGCCCCCCCGGGAGCTGCGGGAAGGTCACGGGGGGCGGGCGGGGGGAACGCCCGGAGGGGGCCGCGGGGACCCTCCCTCAGGCTCGCCCGGTGCTCCTCGGTGTCCCCCCGGCCCTCTCCGTCCTGCCCGGTGTCCCCGCTTCCCTCTCCGGTCGCTGCCCCGCGGTGTCTCCCCTCAGGCCCGCCCGGTGCTCCCAGGGCTCCCCGGTCCCTCCCGGTCCTTCCCCGCGGTGTCCCCGGTTCCCTCTCCGG
>NW_020919945.1:0-1824 GCF_003984885.1 Neopelma chrysocephalum | reverse complement strand
CCCCCCCCCGTGCAAGCGCCAGGCCACGCCCCCCTCCCCTCCCCCCCTTGCACACGCGTGTGTCAGCCCCGCCCCTTTTCCCTCCCCTCCCCCCTCGGGGGGGACACGGGTTAAAAATAGCCCCCATCGCGCCCCTCCCCCACCCGGACGCGGCCTCCCGGGGGCGTGGTCTGATGAGGGGGCGTGGCCCTTTGCGGGGAGGCCACGCCCCCCCGGAGGAAGGGGGCGGGGCGGCCCCTCCGGGCGCACGTGCGGCCCCGCGCGGGGAGGGGGGGCGGGGCCTGGCGGAGCTGCCGCGCTCCCATTGGCCGGCGCTGGGACGGGGGCTCCTGCCATTGGCTGGAGCGCGGGTGGGTGGGTCCCCAGGGTGGCCACGCCTCCCGCCCGCGGGGCCAGGGCGCCCCCTGCTGGTGGCGCTTCGGACTGGGACCCGTAACTGGTTAAACTGGTCCCAGTAATGGGTTAAACTGGTCCCGGTGACACCCTGTGCTGGTCCCGGTGCCCCCCAGTAATGGGTTAAACTGGTCCCAGCGACACCCTGTGCTGGTCCCAGTAATGGGTTGTACTGGTCCCAGTGCCCCCCAGTGACACCCTGCACTGCTCCCAGTGTCTCCCAGTGCCATCTTGTACCACTCCCAGTGCCACCTCAGTCCCAGTGTCACCCTGTACAGGACCCGGTGCCTTCCAGTGCGGTTCTAGACTGGTCCCAGTGCTTCGCAGTCCCAGTCCCAGCTCGTACTGGTGTCAGTGCCTCCCAGAGCTCTCCCATCCCATTCCACCCCACTCCTCCCAGTCCGCTCCAATCCATCCCAGTGCTGTCCCAGTCCATCCCAGTCCTGTCCCAGTTTTATCCCAGTCCATTCCAGTCCCATCCCAGTCCCCTTCCAGTCCTATTGCAGTCCACCCCAGTTCCCTCCCATTCCAGTCCACTTGTTCTCTCCCAGTTGCATCCCAGTCCACCCCAGTGCTGTCCCAGTCCATCTCATCCCATCTCATCCCACTCCAGTCCCCTCCAATACCCCCCAGTCCTCTCCAGTCCCCTCCAGTCCATCCCCTCCCCTCCCAGTCCCCCCCAGTCCCTCCCAATCCATTCCAGTCCACCCCATCCCAGTCCCCCCCAATCCATCCTGGTCCATCCCACCCTCTCCCATTCCCCCCCAGTCCCTCCCATCCCCTCCCAGTCTCCTCCCACTCTCCCCTAATCCCCCCCAGTCCCTCCCAGTGCCCCTCATTCCCTCCCAGTCCCCCCCCAGTCCCCCCGTCCCCTCTCCGCCGCCGCGGTGGGCGGAGCCTGGCCTGTAGGGGGCGCGGTCTCCCACCCATGGGGGCGTGCCCAGGACAACCCCAGCCTCGTGGGCGTGGCCAGGGCGTATTGCCCCACCACGTGGGCGTGGCCTCACCCCCCGGTGGGCGCGGCCTCACCGACGTAGGCGTGGCCTCTCCCCGTGGGCGTATCAGAGGGGGCGGTCCCGTCCCGGCGGGGGGGGCGTGTCCTTCCCCACGGTGGGCGTGTCCTCGCCGCCGGGGGGGGCGTGTCCGGGGGCGTGTCCGGGGCGGGCGGGGCGCGCGGCGCTCGGTCCTTTGTTTGAGCGAGGCCGGAGCCGCCGGAGCCGCCGCAGCGCCGGGGCCGGGCCGGGACCCCCCGGGACCCCCGGGACCCTCCCGCACCCGGCACCCCCCGACACCCCCCCGGCACCCCGCGCACGCACCGGGCACCGACAGCGCCGCAGGTACCCGGCACAGGGTTGGGGGGAGCAGCGGGGAGCGGCGGGGGCAGCGCGGCCGGAGCGACCGGGCCGCGGCCTTTGAGGGGGGGGGGGGGGG
>NW_020919944.1:0-1675 GCF_003984885.1 Neopelma chrysocephalum | reverse complement strand
GGTGGGGTGAGGGGGGGCGTGGTCAGAGAGAGGACACGCCCCCTCCTTCCTCGAATCGGACACACCTCTAATGCTGTTTGGCCACACCCAGTTTGGCCACACCCCCCTCTGAGCAAATCCGGGTTGGCCACGCCCGGTTTGGCCACGCCCAAATTGGCCACACCCAGTTTGGCCACACCCAAATTAGTGGCCACACCTCAAAGTGGCCACACCCCAAATTGACCCCACCCTGTTTGACCACACCCAGTTTGACACACCCAAAATCGACCCCGCCCCAATTGACCCCGCCTCAAATTAACCACAAACCAAACTGACCACACCCAAATTGGCCACACCCAGTCTGACCACACCCAAATCGACCACACCCAAATTAACCTCACCCGGTTTGACCACACCCAAAATTGGCCACACCCTAAATTGACCCCGCCTCAAACTGACGACACCCAAAGTGACCCCGCCCCAAACTGACCACACCCAAATCGACCCCACCCTGTTTGACCACACCCTGAACTGACCCCACCCCAAATTAACCACACCCAAACAAACCACACCCCAAATTGACCCCACCCGAATTTCGAGCGCACCCAAATTTGACCACGCCCCCAAAACCGACCACACCCAAACTGTCCCCGCCCCCTCCCCTGTCCCCGCCCCCTCACCGGGCTCGAGCCGCCCCCGCAGGGCCCCGAAGACGCTGGTGAGGGTCCCGGGCTCGGTGCCCCCCCCCCACACGCAGCTGCAGCCGCCGACCCCCCCCCGGGGGGGGGCGGGACCCGCGGGGCCCCCCCCCAGGGACCCCCCCGGGGCAGGACCCAGTGAGGGGGGGCCCGGGGACCACCCAGGACCCTGCAAGGGAGGGGGGGAACGGTCAGGGAACGATCCTGACCCCAAAAACCTTCAGGGACCCCAAAAACCCTTCAGGGACCCCCCAGGACCCTGCGGGGGGAGAGGGGGGGACGGTCAGGGATCGATCCCCCCCTCGGGGACCCCAAAAACCCTTCAGGGACCCCAAAAACCCTTCAGGGACCCCAAAACCCTTCAGGGACCCCCCAGGACCCTGCGAGGGGAGAGGGGGCACGGTCAGGGAATGATCCTGACCCCAAAAACCCTTCAGGGACCCCAAAAACCCTTCAGGGACCACCCAGGACCCTGCGGGGGGAGAGGGGCACGGTCAGGGCTCAATCCCCCCCTTTGGGGATCCCAAAACCCTTCAGGGACCCCCCAGACCCTGCAGGGGGAGAGGGGAACGGTCAGGGATCGATCCCCCCCTCGGGGACCCCAAAACCCTTCAGTGACCCCCCAGGATCCTGCGGGGGGAGAGGGGCATGGTCAGGGCACGATCCTGACCCCAAAACCCTTCAGGGATCCCAAAAACCCTTCAGGGACCCCAAAAACCCTTCAGGGCCCCCCCCCCGGGGCAACCCGTGGGTCAGGGTGGGGCCCAGGTGTGTGGCTGCAGCAGGTGGGTCTTAATTAGCGCTAATTAACCCCTATTCAAGGTTTAATTACCCCAAACTGCCCCCCGATTACCCCACAATTCACTCCCTGATCGCTCCCTGATCACCCAACGTTTGCTCCCGACTACAGGCTGATTGTTCTCCAATTAACCCTTAATTGCCACCGATTTTGGGGGGGGTCCCAGTTATTTCTGGGGGGGTCCCGGGTGTTTTTGGGG
>NW_020919943.1:0-858 GCF_003984885.1 Neopelma chrysocephalum | reverse complement strand
CAGACCTGGGGCTGTTCAGCACCAAGACCCTGGTGGAGCCCCTTGGTCCCTGTCCCTGTCCCTGTCCCCATCCTGGTCCCCATGGGAGCCCCCCCATCCCCTGGCACCCCCCAAACCCCATCCCCTCACCCCCTGCCCGTGTTTCCCGTCAGACCTGGGGCTGTTCAGCACGAAGACGCTGGTGGAGGCGAGCGGGGAGCACGCGGTGGAGGTGCGCACGCAGGTCCAGCAGCCCTCGGACCAGAACTGGGACCTGTCGGGGACGCGCCAGGTCTGGCCCTGCGAGAGCAGCCGATCCCACACCACCATCGCCAAGTACGCCCAGTACCAGGCCTCATCCTTCCAGGAGTCCCTGCAGGTGAGAGAGGGGGACAGGGGACACGGGGGGACATGGGGAGATGTGGCAGAGACACAGGGGGGACACCCCCAGGGACAGGGACAGGGGACAGGGGACACAGCAGGGACCCAACACCATCATCACCCAGTACACCCAGTACCAGACCTCCTCCTTCCAGGAGTCCCTGCAGGTGAGAGAGAGGGGTCATGGATCAGGGACAGGGACAGGGGACATGGGGGTGACACCCCCAGGACAGGGGACAGGGACAGGGGACACAGCAGGGACCCAACACCAGCATCTCCCAGTACACCCAGTACCAGGGATCCTCCTTCCAGGAGTCCCTGCAGGTGAGACGGGGGGACAGGGGACATGGGGGGGACAGGGACAGGGACAGGGGACACAGCAGGGACCCAATACCAGCATCACCCAGTACACCCAGTACCAGGGATCCTCCTTCCAGGAGTCCCTGCAGGTGAGACGGGGGGACAGGGACAGGGGACGGGGACAGGGACAGGGGACAC
>NW_020919942.1:0-523 GCF_003984885.1 Neopelma chrysocephalum | reverse complement strand
GCTGCCGCCCGGCGAGTACCTGCTGAGTCCTCCGGACCGCCAGGGGGCGCCGCCGACGCCGGGGGCGCTGCCGCGGGTGGTGCTGCCGGAAGGGGCGGGGCTGGGCCGGGGCTTCCTGCTCAGCAGCGCCCCCCGCGGGCTCTTCCTGCGCGCGCGCCCCGGGGCGCCCCCTGGCGGCGGCGGGACCGTGCGCGGGCCCCACGTGACCGCCGGGCCCATCCAGCAGGGGGCGCTGCTGCAGCCCTTCGACGGGCAGCGCTTCCGGCACGGTGAGGGGGCGGGGCTTAGCGGAGGGGCGGGGCTTAACGGGGGCGGGGCTAAACCGAGGGGCGGGGGCGCAGCGCTTCTGGGAGATAAGGGGCGGAGCCTAACGGGGCGGGGTTTAACTGAGGCGGGGCCACAGCACTTCCAGGAGGGGGAGAAAGGGGCGGGGCTAAACCAGGGCAGGGCTTAGCAAAAGGGTGGGGATAAATCATGGGGCGGGGCCTTCTACAGGGGGCGGGGTGAGATGCAGGGGCGGGGC
>NW_020919941.1:0-483 GCF_003984885.1 Neopelma chrysocephalum | reverse complement strand
CCCCCCCATAACAGGGACCCCACCCAGGTGCCCCCCCAAGTTCCACCTCCTTAAAGGGACCCCCCTCCCTGCCATGGGAACCCCCCTGGGGGGGTGTCCCAACCCCCGGGGGGGTCCCCAAACCCACCCCCCATCCACGATCTCGTCCACGGCCAGGAAGAGCCCCTCCATGTTGTCCAGCAGGGCCCGTTTTTCCACGTTTTTCCTGGATTTGGGAGGGAATGGGGGGGGCCTGTCAGCACCTGGGAGCCCCCCCAGGACAAGGGGACACCCCCCTGACATGGGGACACCCCCACGAGAGGGACCCACCCTGGGGAAAGGACCCCCCAGCCCCAAGGACAAGGGGATACCCCAATAGGGACCCCCCCACAACAAGGGACCCCCCCCAATGACAGGGACACCCCAACAGGGACCCCCCTGGACAAAGGACCCCCCAAGACAGGGACACCCCCACAGGGACCCCCCCTGCACAAAGGACCCCCC
>NW_020919940.1:0-356 GCF_003984885.1 Neopelma chrysocephalum | reverse complement strand
TCTTTTTTTCTTCCTCTTCCTCCTTTCTTTCCTTTTCCTCTTCCTTTCCCCCCCCCCTTTTCTTCCTCCCACCTTTTTCCTGCTTCCCCTTCATCTTTTTCCTCCTCCCCCTCCTTTTCCCCCCACACCCCCAGTTTTTGGGGTCCCTCCCTCCCCACACCCCCAGTTCCCACACCTTTGAGGGGTCCCACCCCCCAAATTTTAGGGGGTCTCCCCTCAATCCCCCCCTCCCATATTACCCCATCCAGGCACAGCTGACCTGAGTTTTGGGGGGGGGTCCCCAACATTTTGGGGAGTTCCACCCCCCTTCCCCCCCCTTCAATTTGGGGCCCCCAAAAAGGGGCGTGGCTTTGTCT
>NW_020919939.1:0-1268 GCF_003984885.1 Neopelma chrysocephalum | reverse complement strand
TTTGGGGGGATTTGGGAATTTGGGGGGAATTCAGGGAATTTGGGGGGATCTGGGAATTTTAGAGGGATTTGGGAATTTTAGGGGATTCGGGAATTTGGGGGGGAATTTGGGAATTTTAGGCGGATTTGGGAATTTGGGGGGATCTGGGAATTTTAGGGGGATTCGGGAATTTTTGGGGGGATTCGGGAATTTGGGGGGAAATTGGGAATTTGGGGGGATTCAGGAATTTTGGGGGGATTCAGGAATTTTGGGGGATCTGGAAATTTTAGGGGGATTCGGGAATTTTTGGGGGAATTTGGGAATTTGGGGGGAATTTGGGAATTTGGAGAGATCTGGGAATTTTAGGGGGATCCAGAGGGGAACCAGGAATTTGGTGGGAAATGGGAATTTTGGGGGAAATCTGGGAGTTTGGAGGGATCCAGGAATTTGGAGGGATCCAGAAATTTGGGGGGATTCGGGAATTTGGAAGAAATCCGGGAATTTTAGGGGGATTCGGGAATTTTGGGGGGATTCAGGAATTTTGGGGGATCTGGGAATTAAGGGGAATCTGGGAATTTTAAGGGGATCTGGGAATTTTAGGGGAGATCCGGGAATTTTAGGGGAGATCTGGGAATTTGGGAGGATTCAGGAATTTTAGGGGGATCCGGGAATTTGGGGGGATCCAGGAATTTGGGGGGGAATTAAGGAATTTGGAGAGACCTGGGAATTTGGGTAGATTCGGGAATTTTAGAGGGGATCTGGGAATTTTGGGGGATCTAGGAATTTTAGGGGGATTTGGGAATTTTGGGGGATCTGGGAATTTTGGGGGATCTGGGAATTTTAGGGGGATTCGGGAATTTTAGGGGAATCTGGGAATTAGGGGGAATCCGGGAATTTGGAGGGGACCCGGTAAGACCCGGGAATTTGGGGGGATCCAGGAATTTGAGGTGGAATCCAGGTGAGACCCGGGAATTTGGGAAAGGTCTCCAGGGAGGATTTGGGGGACAAATTCCCAGATCCCCCCCAAATTCCTGAATTCCCCCTAAAATTCCCGAATCCCCCAAAATTCCCAGATACCCCCAAATTCCCAGATTTCCCCCAAATTCCCGGATCCCCCCAAAATCCCGGATCTCCCCAAATTCCTGGATCCCCCTAAAATTCCCAGATCCCCCTAAAATTCCCGGATCCCCCCAAATTCCCGGATCCCTCCAAATCCCTGAATTCCCCCCGGAATTCCCGAATCCCCCCAAATTCCCAGATTTCCCCCCAAATTCCCGAATCCCCCCAAA
>NW_020919938.1:0-1006 GCF_003984885.1 Neopelma chrysocephalum | reverse complement strand
CACAGGCCCAGTGCAAGGTGACACTGGGGACAAACAGGAGACACCCGGGGACACCTGGGGCAGGGAGGGGCACAGGGGGGGACAGGGAGGGGCCAGGGGCTGCAGGCCCAGCTCAGTAAGAGCCACCACAAACACACCAAGGCACAGTGCAAGGTGACACCGGGGACACGGGGACAGGGAGGTGTGTCCGTGGGTGTCCCTGTGGGTGACACAGATGTCCATGGGTATCCCTGTGGGTGACACAGGTGTGTCTGTGGGTATCCCTGGGCTGTCTGGGGTGTCCCTGTGGGTGACACGAGTGTGTCTGTAGGTTGTCCCCGTGGGTGATAGAGGTGTCCGTGGGTGTCTGAGGTGTCTGTGGGTGTCTGACCTGCTGTCCCCTGCTGTCCCCAGAGCAAGGAGGACGGTGATGGCTGTGTGGCTGTCCCTGTGGGTGACACGGGTGTGTCTATGGGTGTGTCCGTGGGTGTCCCTGTGGGTGACACGGGTGTGTCTATGGGTGTCTCTGTGTCTGACCCAGTGTCCCCTGCTGTCCCCTGCTGTCCCCAGAGCAAGGAGGAGGTGATGGCCGTGCGGCTGCGCGAGGCCGACAGCATGGCCGCCCTGGCTGAGATGAGGCAGCGCGTGGCCGAGCTCGAGATACAGGTCTGGGGACATGGGGGGACACGGGGGGTGTCTGGGGGTGTCCAGGGGTGTCCCAGTGACCCCCCCCCGTGTCCCCCCCAGCAGGAGAAGGGGCACATCCAGGGACCCCCAATGGGGATGGGGGTGTGCCAGGGGTGTTAGGGGTGTCCCAGTGCCCCCCCCGTGCCCCCCCAGCGGGAGGAGGGGCGGATCCAGGGACCCCCAATGGGGACACAGGGGACAGGGGGGTGCTGGGGGGACAGGGGGTGGCAGGGGTGGCAGGGGGTGTCCCAGTGCTCCCCCCATGTCCCCCCCCAGCAGGAGGAGGGGCAGATCCAGGGACCCTCAATGGGGACACAGGGGACAGGGGGGTGCGGGGGGG
>NW_020919937.1:0-1385 GCF_003984885.1 Neopelma chrysocephalum | reverse complement strand
GATGGGGACATTGGGGGGACACTGTGGGGACATTAGAGGTGGTTGGGACACGGGGGACATTGAGGACATTGGGGTGGGGTCACGCCCTGGGGGTGACAGGGGGGTGACAGGAGGGGCAGAGCAGGTGACAAAGGTGACAGAGGTGACAGGAGATTGATGGGGTGACGGGAGGGTGACACAAGGAGCGCAGGGGGAGGCACAGGGGGGTGACAGGGCTGTCCCCAAGGTGTCCCTGTGGTAGAAGTGCAGCAGCAGCAGGTGCAGGGGGTGACACAGGGGTGACACGGGGGTAACAGGGTGACACAGGGAGGTGACAGGGGTGTCCCCAAGGTGTCCCCAGGGTGTCCCCAGAGTTACCTGAGCAGCTGCCTCTTGTCCCTGCGGTAGAAGCGCAGCAGCAGCAGGTGCAGGGGCACCCCCGTGAGCCTCCAGCGGGCGCGGACGCTCCAGTCCTCGGGGTGCCGGGTCAGCGCCAGCACCTCCAGCCTCAGGCTGGCAAAGTAACCCCAGGCCAGCGCCCGGCACAGAGCCACGGCCACCTGGTACATGGGACGGCCCCTGGGCACACGGGGACAGCAGTGTCACCTCCCTGGGACACCCTGTGACATCCCCAGGCTGGCAGAGTGTCCCCCCCGTGTCGCTGCCCACGGACACTGCGGGGACAGGGACGGCCATGTCACCTCCCCTGGTCCCCTCCCGGCGTCCCCAGATGTCCCCAGGTGTCCCCAAAATGTCCCCAGGTGTCCCCAAATGTGCCCAGGTGTGCCCAAAATGTGCCCAGGTGTGGCCAGACCTGGTGTGCAGGTGCAGCAGGTGGTTGATGAACTCCACATCGTGGGAGTACAACCCGTAATCCGGGATCTTCAGGAAGAAATTCGGGAGCTGGGAGGGGACGGGGACAAAAATGGGGACGTTCCCAAATTATTGTCACACCCCCTGAGTCCTGTGTTCCCTCCCCCCTCAGTGTTGTCACCCCCCCCAATTTGTCACCTCCTCCCCTTCTTGTCACCCCCCGGCTTTGCCCCCCCTTCATGGCCCCCCTATTTCCCCCCCATTATTTTCCCCTTTCCCCCCCAAATCCCCCCATTATCCCCCAATTCTCCCACCATTTTTACCCCCACATTTCCCCCTTTCTCCCCCCCATTTTCCCCCCACATTCCCCAATTTTTACTCCCCCATTCCCCTCCTCTCCCTCCCATTTTCCCTCCCATTCTCCCCCCCATAATCCCTCATTTTTGCCCCCCATTTCCCCCCCATATCCCCTCTCCCCCCATTTTCTCCCCCATATTCCCTCATTTTTACCCCCCCATTTCCCCCTCAAATCCCCCCTATTTTGAGCCCCCCATTTCCCCCTCTCTCCCCCTCCATTTTGACCCCTCACCCCC
>NW_020919936.1:0-500 GCF_003984885.1 Neopelma chrysocephalum | reverse complement strand
CCCCGGGGGGGGCTCAGGACCCCAAACCCCAAACCCCGGGTGGTTCTTCTTCACCTCCAGGTGCAGCCGCAGGTACATCGGGGGGTCCCGGCGAGCGGGGGGGGCCCCAGGTGAGTGCAGGGGGGGCCCAGGTGAGCTGGGGGGGGCCCAGGTGAGCTGAGGGGGGGTCCCAGGTGAGCTGGGGGGGGGTCCCCTACGTGCCGCGGGGCTCGGGGTGACTCTTGAGCCCCCCGTGGCGCCGCATGTGCCACGTGAGGGAGGCGCGTTGGCGGCACCGGTACCCGCACACCTCACACCTGGGGGGGCAAAGGGGGGGTCAGGTGTGTGCAGGGACCCCCCCTCACCCTCCCCAGCCCTCGGAGAGGGGGGGGGTCTCCCCGTCACTCACTGCAGGGGGGTCTCCCCGGTGTGGGTCCTCCTGTGAACCTCCAGGTGGTTCTTGCGCTTGAAGGATTTCCCGCAGGTGTCACAGGTGAAGCCCCGCACACCTGGGGGGGGAG
>NW_020919935.1:0-861 GCF_003984885.1 Neopelma chrysocephalum | reverse complement strand
GGGGGTCCCAGGGGAATATTTTGGGGGTCCTGGGGTGGTTTTGGGGGGTCCCAGGGGAATATTTTGGGGGTCCTGGGGTGGTTTTGGGGGTCCTGAGGGACTGTTTTAAGGGTCCTGGGGTGGTTTTTCGGGTCCTGGGGTGTTTTGGTGATCCTGGGGTGCTTTTTGGGGTTCCTGGGGTGGTTTTTTGGGTTCCAGGAGGTTGTTTTGGGGGTCCTGGGGTGGTTTTTGGGGGTCCTGGGAGTATTTTGTGTCCCCCTGGGGTTGATGACCTGATGAATCTCGTTCGGCTGAGGCTGCTGCTGACAATCAATGGCCTGACCCGGGGGTGAGGGGGGGTCCTTTCCCCCCTTTTGGGGTCCCCAAAACCCCCCTGGGACCCCCCTGACCCCCCAATTTGTGTCTCTCCCCTCTCCAGGTGTCTTTAAGGCCCCTCAGTACCCAGGTATGCAAATGAGTGGGTGTGGTATGCAAATGAGGGGGTGTGGTTTGCAAGGATGACATCATCCATCCCGATGACGTCACCCAGGTGACAGGAACCCCCCAATTTTGGTGATGACGTCACTAGCTCACTTTGACACCCCCTGAAAACACCCGAACACCTGAAAAATTGGGGAGGGGGGACACGGGGAGGGGTCTGAGGGGAAGGGGACACTCTGAGACCCCTCCCTCTTTTTTGGTGTCCCACAGGTACCGAGGAGACCCCAAGGGGGGGCTCAGGTGAGTCTGGGGGGGCTCCCAGAGGGTTTTGGGGGGGTCCTGGGGAGGGTTTTGGGGTCCCCCCCCCGCCGAGGATGAGGCGATACCGCCCCAGGCTGAGCCCCGTGAATGAGTCGGTTCTGCCTGAGGCTCCTGGGGGGG
>NW_020919934.1:0-626 GCF_003984885.1 Neopelma chrysocephalum | reverse complement strand
GGGGGGGGTTCGGAGGGGTCCGGGTGGGTTTTGGGGTGATTTGGGGGGTTTTGGGGGGATTTGGGGGGTTTTGGGGGGTTTTGGGGGGGTCCGGGTACCGGGAGGGCACCGGGATAGACACGTGACCGGAAAGAGGGTCGAGACCGGAAGCACGTGACCGGAAACGTGATGTACCTAGAGACACGTGACCGGGAAAGGGTCGAGACCGGAAGCGCATGACCGGAAACAGGGCGGGATCGAGAGCCCCACGTGACCGGATGTGGAGGCCTTTGAGGACATGGCGGGCGCGGCCTGAGCAGGGAGAGGGCGTGGTTTCCACCCAGGGGGAGTGGCCTAAAAGCAATTTAATTCAAGAGAATGCGGACTAACAAAGGAGTTTAATTAACGGTTAATTAGGGCTAATTAGGCCTTATTTAGGGGCGCGGTCCGGTGGCTGGGCGCGGTTTAAGGTTTATGGGCGTGGCCTAAGCTTAATTGACGGGGTGTAAATGAGTGGGCGTGGTTTGTGGGGTTATGGGCGTGGTCTATTCTGGTCCCTCCCCCGCGCGGAGCACGACGGGAAAAAAGGGGAGGGGGCGTGGCCTCGGCTCGGGCTTGAATTTGGGGGAGAGGGAAAAGATTTGGGG
>NW_020919933.1:0-603 GCF_003984885.1 Neopelma chrysocephalum | reverse complement strand
AGGTGCCCGGGTACCACCCTTGGGGTGATTTTTGGGGTGAAGGTGCCCGAGTACCACCCCTGGGGTGATTTTTGGGGTGGAGGTGCCCAAGTACCACCCCTGGGTGATTTTTGGGGTGGAGGTGCCCGTGTACCACCCCTGGGGTGATTTTTGGGGTGCAGGATCGGGGAGGTTGCCGGGTACCACCCTTGGGGTGATTTTGGGGTGATTTTGGGGTGCAGGATCGGGGAGGTTGCCGGGTACCACCCCGAGGAGCTCCTGGGCTGTTCCCTCTACGAGTTCGTCCACGCCCTCGACTCCAACACCCTGAGCCGGAGCGTCCACACCCGTGAGTGCCCCCTGTGCCCCCCCAGTGCCCCCTCGGACCCCCCACTGCCCCCTCGGTGCCCCCAGTGCCCTCTATGCCCCCCGGTGCCCCCCGGTGACCCCCCCGGTGCCCCCCATGCCCGCAGTGCTGAGCAAGGGGCAGGCAGTCACCCCCGATGCCCCCCCTATGGCCTCCCAGTGCCCCCCATGCCCCCTCTGCGCCCTGGTGACCCCAGTGCCCCGCGGTGCCCTCCGGTGCCCCCTACGCCCCCCGATGACCCCTTACCCCCCCCCGGT
>NW_020919932.1:0-570 GCF_003984885.1 Neopelma chrysocephalum | reverse complement strand
AAAGGAGAAAAGGGGGAAAGGAGAAAAGGGGGAAAGGAGAAAAGGGGGAAAGGAGAAAAGGGGGAAAGAAAAAAGGGAAAGAGAAAAAGGAAAAGAAGGGAAAAGAGGGGAAGAAAAAAAATGGAAAAATGCAAAAAAAAAAAAAAATAGGGGGGAAAGGGGAGGAAAAAGAGGATTTTGGCCACTTGCCCGTCCCCAAATTCCCAAACTCGCCAGGATCGAATCGCCAAGCGCGGCCGGAAGCTCGTGGACTATGACAGTGCCCGGCACCACCTGGAGGCGCTGCAGGGGAACCGCAAACGGGACGAGGCCAAAATCGCCAAGGTTGGGACCCCCCGGGACCCCCCAGTGTCCCCCCAGTGTCCCCCAGTGTTCCCCAGTATCCCCAGTATCCCCAGTGTCCTCAGTGTCCCCCCAGTGTCCCCCAGTGTCCTCAGTGTCCCCCCAGTGTCCCCCAGTGTCCCCCCAGTGTCCCCAGTATCCCCAGTGTACCCCAGTATCCCCCAGTGTCCCCAGTATCCCACAGTGCCCCCCCAGTGTTCCCAGTGTCCCCCGGTGTCCCCCCAGTGT
>NW_020919931.1:0-615 GCF_003984885.1 Neopelma chrysocephalum | reverse complement strand
CCAAAAACCATCTCAGGGACCCCAAACCCACCCCAGGGCCCCCCCCCCAGTCCCCTCTTCTGGAGGAGGATTCAGTGTTTTGGGGGGAGATTTGTGATTTTGTGGGGGGGTCCCAGGTTTTGGGGGGGGGGTCTGACAGTTCTGGGAGGGTCCCCCCGGTTTTGGGGGCCCCCAAAATTTGGGGGGATGCCTCAGGTTTTTGGGGCATCTCGGTGCATTTCCAGCGGGGATTTCAGGTTTTTGGGGGGGTGCCCCTGGTTTTTGGGGGGGTCCCGGGTTCTGGGGAGTCTCCAACGGCTCAGGGGGGTCCCCACGAGTTTGGAGGGGGTCCCCAGGTGTTTGGGGGGGGTCCTCCCAGCTTTGGGGGGGCCCCGAAAATCTGGGGGGATGTCTCAGGTTTTTGGTGTATTTCCAGCGGGGATTTCAGGTTTTTGGAGGGGTTCCCCGAGTTTTTGGGGGTGCCTCGGGTTTTTTGGGGGGGTCCCAGGTTCTGGGGGGTCTCTAAGGGCTCAGGGGGTCCCCCTGGGTTCGGGGGGGGTCCTCCCAGTTTTGGGGGCCCCCAAAATTTGGGGGGATGCCTCAGGTTTTTGGGGAATTTCGGTGTATTTCCAGCGG
>NW_020919930.1:0-685 GCF_003984885.1 Neopelma chrysocephalum | reverse complement strand
CAAGCTCCCCTTGCCAGGGCAGGACAAACCCTCCTCATCCTCTTCATCTTCATCATCCTCATCTTCATCATCTTCTTCATCTTCATCCTCCTCTTCATCATCTTCTTCCTCCTGCTTTTCTTCCTTGTTCTCTTCTTCCTCCTCAGCTTCCTCTTCCTCTTCTTCCTCCTCTTCTTTCTCTTCTTCTTCTTCTTTCTCTTCCTCTTCCACCTCCTCTTCCTCCTTTTCTTCCTCCTTTTTCTCCTCTCCCCCCCCTACAAGGCCCCACGGGGGGGTGGGGGGACAGTCACCCCCTCTCACCCCCTTTTGCCCCTCCAAAAATCTCCAGAGGGGCACCTGGACCCTCCCCCGGGGGTTGGGGTCCCTCACCAGGGCTTTGGGGACCCCCACCAAGGGTCTGGGGGGTTTGAAGGGCTTGGGGGTCCTTCCTCAGGGTTTTGGGGGGGTTTCAGGGTCCCTCACTGGGGTTTGGGGGCATCTGGGGGTCCCTGGAGGTCCCTCACCAGAGGTACAGGGGGTTTGGGGGTGATTGGGGGGGTCCCTCACCGAGGGTTGGGGGGTCTCACCCGGGGAGTTTGAGGGGGTTTCAGGGGGCTTGGGGAGGGTTGGAGTCTCACCAGGGTTTTTGGAGGGTCCCTGGGGGGGTTATAGGGTCTCCTCCAAAGGTCTGGGGGTCTCTGGGGTC
>NW_020919929.1:0-730 GCF_003984885.1 Neopelma chrysocephalum | reverse complement strand
TCGGGGGGAGCCGAGGGGGGAACACGGGGGGGGGGGAGAGAGGGGCAGCCCCGGGTTTGGGGGAGCCCCAGGAACTGGGGGACCTGTTGGGATGGGGGGGACAGAGGGGACAGGGGATGGTGGCACTGCCAGGGATGGTGGCACTGCCAGGGGATGGTGACACTGACAGGGAATGGTGGCACTGACAGGGAATGGTGGCACTGACAGGGAATGGTGGCACTGACAGGGAATGGTGGCACTGACAGGGGATGGTGGCACTGCCAGGGATGGTGGCACTGACAGGTGACAGGGGATGGTGGCACTGCCAGGGATGGTGGCACTGACAGGTGACAGGGGATGGTGGCACTGCCAGGGATGGTGGCACTGACAGGTAACAGGGGATGGTGGCACTGCCAGGGGATGGTGGCACTGACAGGGGATGGTGGCACTGCCAGGGCACAGGGGATGGTGCAGAAGAGCCCCTGGAGCCGGGAGAACCCCCCCAAAACGCTGTAGGACCCCCCAAAATGTCACCCGAGGGCCTCAGAGGGACACGGGACACCCCGAGATGTGACCTGAGGGGCCCGGGGGGGCTCCGGGGGACCCCAAAACGGGACCCAAAGGGATTCAGGGGAGAGCGGGGACCCCGACACGTCACCTGGGGGGGGTTGGGGAGTCGTTGGACACCCCAAAATGTCACCCGAGGGGGGGGTCGGGGGTCCCCAGGACACCCCAAAAGGGGGGGGGCGTT
>NW_020919928.1:0-887 GCF_003984885.1 Neopelma chrysocephalum | reverse complement strand
CCCCCTCAAATGCCCCCCAAATCCCCTCTAAAATCCCCCAAACCGCTCCCCGGGACCCCCCCAAACTTCCCAAGGGTTTTCCATCTCCCAGGCGTCTGGGGGGGCCCCAAAAACCCGTCAGGGACACCCCCAGAATTCCAGGGAAATCCCAAAATTCCAGAGAGACCCCCGAAACTCCAGAAAACCCCATAAAAATATCCCTAAACCCCATAAAAATACCCCCCAAAAACAGTCCCGAGACCCCCCCAAACTTCCCAAGGGTTTTCCATCTCCCAGGGGTCTGGGGGGACCCCAAAAACCCGTCAGGGACACCCCAAAAACATCAGGGAAACCCCAAAATATCAGAGAAACCCTCAAAATTCCAGAGGAACCCCCAAAACTCCAGAAAATCCCATAAAATCCCCCCCAAAACAGCCCCAAATTTCCCCAGGAGTTCAAGAGGATCTTGGAGATTCGGGGGACCCCAAAAACCATCAGGGAGACCCCCAAAATATCAGGGAAACCCCCAAAATTTCAGAGAAATCCCCAAATATCAGAGAGAGCCCAAATCCCCCCCAAGCCCCCCTCAAATCCACCCAGACCCCCCTAAAATCCCCCCTAAATTCCCCAAACCCCCCCAAATCCCCTCACATCCCCCCCAAATTCCCCCAAATCCCCCCAGAAATCCCCCAAATCCCCCCCAAACCCCCTCAAATCCTCCCCAACCTTCCCAGACCCCCCCAAATCCCCTCAAATCCCCCCAAAATCCCCCCCAAACCCCCTCAAATCCCCCCTAAATTCCCCCAAACCGCCCCAAATCACCCTCAAATCCCCCCAAATCCCCCCCAAACCCCCTCAAATCCCCCCCAAATCTCCCCCAAATCCCCTCAAATCCCACCCAAATCCCC
>NW_020919927.1:0-438 GCF_003984885.1 Neopelma chrysocephalum | reverse complement strand
TGTCCGGGGGTGGGGGGGTCACGTCGAGGGGAGGGGGGAGGCCTGGGGGGAGCTGTGCCCCCCCTCATCGGTCCATCACGTCACCACGAGACTCACACTGGACACAGACACGAACGCGGGGTGTGTCCCCCCCAAAACCCCCCCTCTGTCAGACACTCCCCCCACACACACTGTCTGTGCCCCCGGGGGGGAGTGGGGGGCACCAGGAGGCCTTGGCGGGGGTCTCATCTCCTCCCCAGTGGGGAAGAGGCAGGGAAGGGGCGGGGGGCAGGGCTGGGGGGGTGGTTTGGGGAGAAGAAATGGGGGGCCCCCCCCACCCCGAAATCGCTGCGGTTTGAGGGTGGTTTAAGTCGGGTTGGAATTTTTCAAAGTCTGCAGCTTGGCCTCCAGTTCGGAGATCTGAAAAACAGCAAAGGGGACAGGTCTCAGCGGGGGGGG
>NW_020919926.1:0-658 GCF_003984885.1 Neopelma chrysocephalum | reverse complement strand
CCCCCCCGGGGGGATCTCACCTTAAAGTTGTGGGGTGAGGGGGAAGGGACCCCCAGAGACCCCTCGGGGATCCCCAAAGTAGGAGCCCCCCCCAATCCCTCCCCAGGGGGTCCCGGGGGGCTCGGGGGGGGTCCCTGCTGGATAAGGGGGTCCCGGGGGACTTAGGGGGGGTCCCTGTTGGACAAGGGGGTTCCGAGGGGCTTGGGGGGGTCCCTGCTGGATAAGGGGGTCCCGGGGGGGCTTGGGGGGTCCCTACTGGATAATGGGGTCCCGAGGGGGGTCCCTGTTGGGTAACGGGGTCCTGGGGGGCTTGGGGGGGGGTCCCTGCTGTATCAGAGGGTCCCGGGGGGCTCAGGGGAGGGTAGTATCTGCACATGGGGCACCCTCAGGGCTCGGGAGGGGGTCCGTGGGTGTTTGGGGCTTCCTCAAGAAAACGGAGGGTCTGGGGGGGGTCTCTGGGGGTGCCCCCCGCCCTCACTAACCCCTCCCCTGTCCCCCCCCCCCCCCAGGTAACTCGGTGCAGTCCCGGCGGCCCCGGCTGATGGTCCCCAGGGACCCCCAGGCCACACACGTGGCCCTCAGGGGGGAGACCCTCGTCCTCGAGTGCATCGCAGAGGGGCTGTGAGTGAGGGGGGGGTCCTGGGGGGGGGCGGTCAGG
>NW_020919925.1:0-580 GCF_003984885.1 Neopelma chrysocephalum | reverse complement strand
GGAGGTGGGAAAATAGGGATGGGATCATGGGTGGGGACAGGAGTGGGGATATGGGGGGGGACAGAGGTGGCATCGGGTGGTCGAGAGCACAGGGAGGGGCTGGGCTCACCCTGAAGGAGAGGCACCGTTTGCCAACGGCCTCGGTGGCATCTCCCCTCCCCTGCCACCCCCCCCAATCCCGTGTCCCCAATCCCGTGTCCCCTCTGTCCACAGCCCCGGCCAAGAGCTCCAAGTCCCCGGCCAAGGTCCCTGAGGGGGGTCCCGACCCCCGGCTGGCGGCCACGGGCCTGACCGAGGCCCAGCTCCAGCTCTCCGTGGAGGTAACGGGGGGGCCAGGATCGGGGAGGGAGGGGGGTGGTCCTCGGTGTCCCCAGGTGTCCCCAGTTGTCCCCAACGCTCCCCGTGCCCCGTCCCCAGGTGCTGACGTCCCACTCGTGCTCGGAGGAGGGTCTGGAGGACGCGGCCAACGTGCTGCTGCAGCTCTCGCGGGGGGACGCGGGGACCCGGGACACCGTCCTGAGGCTGCTGCTCAGCGGGGCCCGGCAGCTGGGGGGGGCCCTGTGCCGCCAGATCGGTGAGG
>NW_020919924.1:0-443 GCF_003984885.1 Neopelma chrysocephalum | reverse complement strand
CAGAATTTGGGAGCCTGGGGGGGGAAATTTGGGGTTAAAAGGGGGGGAAACCCAAATTTTGGGGGGTCTCAGAGGGGGTGGGAGACTCAAAACACACCCAGGACCCCCCAAAATCCACCCAGGACCCCCCAAAATTTATCCAAGATCCCCCAAATCAGACCCAAGACCCCCCAAAATTTACCCAGGACCCCCCAAAATCAACCCAAGACCCCCCAAAATCCACCCAAATCCCCCTAAATCAGACCCAGGACTCCCCAAAATACAACCAGGACCCCCCAAAATCCACCCAAGATGCCCCAAATCAGACCCAGGATCCCCCAAAATCCACCCAAGACCCCCCAAAATCCATCCAAGACCCCCCAAAACCCACCCAAGACCCCCTAAAATCCACCCAAAACCCCCCAAAATCCACCCAAGACCCCCCAAAATCCACCCAAGATGCC
>NW_020919923.1:0-551 GCF_003984885.1 Neopelma chrysocephalum | reverse complement strand
GTCTCCCTCCCAGTCCCCCCCAGTGCTCCCAGTCCCCCTCCCATTCCCGCCATCATTCCCAGTGTCCTTCCCAGTGCTCCCAGTCGCCCTCCCATTCCCACCATCACTCCCAATGTCCCCTCCCAGTGCTCCCATTGCCATCCCATCACTCCCAGTCCCCCCCAGTCCCCCCCAGTCCCTCCCATCACCCCCCCAGTGCCTCCCAGTATCCCCTGTTCCCAGGTTGGGGAGATTTTCTCGGCCGCCGGCGCCGCCTTCACTCGGCTGGGGGAGCTCACGATGCAGCTGCACCCCGGCACTGACACATCCCCTGCGGGGTGAGGGGGCTTTGGGGGGATTTGGGAACATTTGGGGGGATTTGGGAACATTTGGGAAAATTTGGGGGGGATTTGGGAAGATTTGGGGGGGATTTGGGAAGATTTGAGTGGAAACTGGGGGGGTTTTGGGGGGATTTGGGGTCCCTGTGGGGGGGATTTGGGTGGGTTTAGGGGGGTTTGGGGGGATTTGGGAGGTCCTGGCAGGGATTTGGGGGGACCTGAGGGGGATTTGGG
>NW_020919922.1:0-638 GCF_003984885.1 Neopelma chrysocephalum | reverse complement strand
CCCAGTGCCTCCCAGTCATTCCCAGTGCTCTTCAGTGTCTCCCAGTCATTCCCAGTTGTTCCCCAGTCCCTCCCAGTCATTCCCAGTGCTCTCCAGTCCCTCCCAGTGCTCCCCAGTCCCTCCCAGTGCCTCCCAGTCATTCCCAGTTGCTCTCCAGTCTCTCCCAGTCACTCCCAGTGCTCTCCAGTCCCTCCCAGTTACTACCAGTCATTCCCAGTGCTCTTCAGTCTCTCCCAGTGCTCTCCAGTCCCCCCCAGTGCCTCCCAGTCATTCCCAGTGCCTCCCAGTTATTCCCAGTACCTCCCAGTCCCTCCCAGTGCCTCCCAGTCATTCCCAGTGCTCTCCAGTCCCTCCCAGTGCCTCCCAGTCATTCCCAGTGCTCTCCAGTCCCTCACAGTGCCTCCCAGTCGCTGCCAGCTGCTCCCCAGTTCCCCACCAGTGTCTCCCAGTCACTCCCAGTGCTCCCATAACACTCCCCAGTGCTTTCCAGTTGCCTCTTAATTGCCCCCAGTCACCCTCCAGTCACCCCCCAGTGCCTCCCAGTGCTCTCCAGTCACCCCCCAGTCCCTCCCAGTGCCTCCCAGTAGCAGCTGCTCAGCCCTGGCTGGGGGGGGACCCTAAAAATACCCTGGGGGGGG
>NW_020919921.1:0-615 GCF_003984885.1 Neopelma chrysocephalum | reverse complement strand
GGGACCGGGGGTGTCCGGGGGGATTTGGGATTCTGGGGGGTGTTTGAGGGGGATTTTGGGGTCCGGGGGGGTTTTGGGGGTCCCACCTTGATGCCGGCGCTGCGGCACTTGCCGACGGCGTCGGGGACGGCGGCGCGGGGGGGGTCGATCATGGACATGAGCCCCACGAAGCACAGGTCGCTGGTGGGGAAGTTCACCTCGTCCGCGTCGAAGCGGAACCCGCGCGGGAACTTGTCCGGGGGCAGGTAATGGTGGCAGAACCCTGGGGGGGCACCGGGGGGGTCAGGGGGAGCACCCACGGGCACCCACGGGGGACTTGGAGGGGTGGCAGAACCCTGGGGGGCACCGGGAGGGGTCAGGGGGAGCACCCACGGGACGCGCCCAGGTGCCCACGGGACCCCCCAGGAACCCCCAGGAGAACCTGGGGGGAGGCAGAACCCTGGGGGGGCACCGGGGGGGTCAGGTTGAACCCCCCCAGATGTACCCAGGACCCCCCAGGACCCCTCATATCCCCCCAAGACCCCCTCAGACGTACCCAGGACCCCCGCAGGAACCCTCATTTCCCCCCAAGACCCTCCCAGATGTACCTAGGACCCCCCCCCCAGATGTGCCCAG
>NW_020919920.1:0-651 GCF_003984885.1 Neopelma chrysocephalum | reverse complement strand
GACCCCATTCCCAATCCCATTCCCTGACCCCATTCCCATTCCCTGACCCCATTCCCACTCCCTGATCCCATTCCTGCTCCCTGACCCCATTCCCATTCCCGTTATTCCCGTTATTCCAGGAGTGGCGTACGTGGCTGAACGTGGCCGTGTCCCTGTCCCAGGGGGGCCCTGACCCCATTCCCATTCCCATTCCCGTTGTTCCAGGAGTGCCGGCTGTGGCTGAACGTGGCTGTGTCCCTGTCCAAGGGTGGCCCTGACCCCATTCCCATTCCCATTCCCTGACCCCGTTCCCACTCCCATTCCCACTCCCATTCCCATTCCTGCTCCCTGACCCCATTCCCATTCCCGTTATTCCAGGAGTGCCGGCTGTGGCTGAACGTGGCCGTGTCCCTGTCCCGGGGGTCCCTGACCCCATCCCCGTTCCCATTCCCATTCCCATCCCCATTCCCATTCCCGTTATTCCCGTTATTCCAGGAGTGCCGGACGTGGCTGAACGTGGCCGTGTCCCTGTGTGAGGGGGGTCGAGGCCCGGCCGAGGTTGTTCCCCCCCTGCTCACGGCCCTACAACGGGCACAGACCGCGGGAGACCCCAAACTGCAGGTACGGGGGGATTTGGGGTCTCTGGGGCGGGTTTTGGGGTCTCGGGGGGGG
>NW_020919919.1:0-1075 GCF_003984885.1 Neopelma chrysocephalum | reverse complement strand
TGTCCCTCTGTCTGTCCCCGTGTCTGTCCCTGAGTCTGGGGCCGTCGCGGGGCCCTCCGAGGCTGTGGGGGCACAGCAGGGCTGGGACCGATCCCAAATCCCTGTTCCCAACTCTGTGTCCCTGTCCCCAGCCCCATATCCCTGTCCCCATTCCCAAATCCCTGTCCCCAACCCCATATCCCTGTCCCCAGCCCCAAATTCCTGTCCCCAGTCCCATATCCCTGTCCCCATTCCCATATCCCTGTCCCCAGCCCCATATTCCTCTCTCCATTCCCATATCCCTGTCCCCAGTCCCAAATCCCTGTCCCCAGCCCTACATCCCTGACCCCAACCCCAAATCCCTGTCTCAGCCCCATATCCCTGTCCCCAACTCTGTGTCCTTGTCCCCATTCCCAAATCCCTGTCCCCATTCCCAAATCCCTGTCCCTGTCCCCATATCCCTGTCTCCAGCCCCAAATCCCTGTCCCCAGTCCCATATCCCTATCCCAGCCCCAAATCCCTGTCCCTATCCCCAAATCCCTGTCCCAGCCCCAAATCCCTCTCCCCATTCCCAAATCCCTGTCCCCATTCCCAAATCCCTCTCCCCATCCCCAAATCCCTCTCCCCATTCCCAAATCCCTTTCCCACCTCTCCGGGCCTCCCTGAGGGAGCTGCTCAGCACCGTCCACCACTGCTGGGCCTCCCGCTCCTCCGGGAACCGCAGCGTCACCGTCCCTGACCCCGATCCCGATCCCGGTCCCGATGATCCCGATCCCGATGATCCCGGTGCCGGCAGCTCCAGCTCGTGGCTGGCGGGGCCCCGCACTCGGTAGGACACGTCCCGCAGGTCGAACTCTGCCAGGGGCTGGGACGGACGGACGGACGGACAGAAGGACACGGGAAGGAGGGGGGATGGCGGAGTCACGACACGGCTCCTGTCGCGACAGAAGCACCGCCCCCCACGGGATCAGCTCCGCCCCCCCCGGGACATTCCCTCGGTGGCAATTCCAAGGGCTCATCCCGGAGCCTCCCGGATCGGGAATTCCAGGCGGGAATTTCTCGGGAATGACACCGAACCCACCGCCCCCCCCCCCCC
>NW_020919918.1:0-820 GCF_003984885.1 Neopelma chrysocephalum | reverse complement strand
AGCCCCCTCACCTGCTTGTTGTAGTGCAGGATGCCCAGGGTGGGGAAGACCCACGTGCTGGCCGGGGGCACCACATCCCTGTGTCCCTGTACCCCTGAACCCGCAAAGCCTACCCAGGACCCCCAAAACCCCTCCAGGACCCCCAAAACTCCCCCAAGACCCCCCAAATCCCCACAGAACCCCTCAAAAAGCCCCCCCCACCTGCTTGTTGTAGTGCAGGATGCCCAGGGTGGGGAAGACCCACGTGCTGGCCGGGGGCACGACGTCGCTGTCGGCGAAGTTGACCCACTGCAGCACCGCGGCCGCCGCCTCGGGGGTGCTGCCCCGGAGCTCCTCCGTGCTCACTGAGGGGGAAAAGACTAGTTAAGGGCAGGGCAGACTAGTTAAGGGCAGGCCAGACTAGTTAAAGAAGGGAGAAACTGGTTAAGGGCAGGTAGAAGTGGGTAAAGGGAGGATAAAACTCATTGCTAAGGGATGAAAGTTGTGAGAGGAGTAAAAGTCACTTGGAAGGAGAAAAAGTTGTGGTGGGGAGAGACAATTAGTTGAGGGGGTTAAGGCCAGGTAAGAAGAGAACAAGACTAATTAAAAAAACACAGAGACTCGTTAATATAAAAACTTGTTGAGGGTGATAAAATTTGTTGATGAGACGATAAAACTCATTAATGAGCATAAAACTTGTTCTAAGGCAATAAAACTTATTTACAGGATATAAAGGCTGTTATTAAGAAACAAAATTAATTAAGGTAGTTTAAAGAAGTACGACACAACTGATTAATGGGGCACAGCTGGTTAAGGGAAAATACAGCTGGTTAAGGGGGGG
>NW_020919917.1:0-387 GCF_003984885.1 Neopelma chrysocephalum | reverse complement strand
GGGTCTCTGAGGGGTTTGAGGGGTCTCTGAGGGGTTTGGGGGGGGCTATGAGGAGTTTTGGGGGTCTCTGAGGGTTTTGGGGGGTTTCTGAGGAGTTTGGGGCAGCTGTGAGTGGCTTTTGGGGTGGCTCTGAGGGGTTGGGGGTGGCTCTGAGTGGTTTGGGGGGGCTCTGAGGGGTTTTGGGGGTGGCTCTAAGGGGTTTGGGGGGTCCCAGCTCCACTCTCCCCCTCCCCCCCCGCAGGCCCAGTCCCCCGAGCCCCCCCGGGTCCGAGTGCGGCTCCTGTGGGACGTCCTGACCCCTGACCCTGAGAGCTGCCCCCCCCTCTACGTGCTCTGGAGGCTCCACAGTGAGGGGGGGACAGAAGGAGGGTGGGAGGCACTGGGGGG
>NW_020919916.1:0-525 GCF_003984885.1 Neopelma chrysocephalum | reverse complement strand
GGGGTTCTGGGGGGGTTCCCCGGGGGTCCCGGACCCCGCTGGGTGTGGGGGGGTGTTGAGGGGGGTCTCACAGGCCCCCCCTGACCCCCCCCCTCAGAGGTGGGGGGGGGAGCCCCGTTCGTGGAGATCCTGGAGCAGCCGAAGCAGCGCGGGATGAGGTTCCGCTACAAGTGCGAGGGGCGTTCGGCCGGGAGCATCCCCGGGGAGCACAGCACCGACACCACCCGCACCCACCCCACCATCCGGGTGAGTGTGGACCAGTATAGACCAGTACAAACCAGTATAGAGCAGTACAGAACAGTATAGAACGATACAGAACACCACGGACCATCCTGACCCCACCCTGAGCCCCCTCCAGTGTCCCCATCCCCGGGGAGCACAGCACCGACACCACCCGCACCCACCCCACCATCCGCGTGAGTGTGGACCAGTACGGACCAGTACAGACCAGTAAAACCCAGTATAGAACGGTATAGACCAGTATGGAACAGCGTGGACCATCCTGACCCCTCCCAGTGCCCCCCC
>NW_020919915.1:0-414 GCF_003984885.1 Neopelma chrysocephalum | reverse complement strand
CCCCCCCAGAGCCCCCCTGACCCCCCCAGAGCCCCCCTGACACCCCCCCCGGACCCTCAGGCCCCACTCACCTGTCGGGGGGACCCTCAGCCCCCTCCCCCAGCAGGTAAAACTGGAGCGGGTTGGGCCAGAGCTCCTCCTTGATGATCTGGGGGGGACAGGGGGGGTCAGGGGGGACTGGGAGCACTGGGGGGGCACTGGGAGCACTGGGATGGTTACTGGGAGCACTGGAAGGCTTAGAGGGAGCACTGGGGGGGTCACTGGGATGGTTACTGAGAACACTGGGATGGGCACTGAGGGGTTACTGGGAGCACTGGGGGGTTACTGGGAGCACTGGGGGGGTCACTGGGAGCACTGGGGGGTTACTGGGAGCACTGGGATGGTTACTGGGAGCACTGGGTGGGGTCACTGGGA
>NW_020919914.1:0-424 GCF_003984885.1 Neopelma chrysocephalum | reverse complement strand
CCAGGTGTGTCCCACCTGTCCCAGGTCCCCCCAGGTGTGTCCCAGGTGTCCCCAGGTGTGTCCCCAGGTGTGTCCCACCTGTCCCAGGTGTCCCCAGGTGTGTCCCAGGTGTTACCTGAGATCAGCAGCAGCAGCAGCAGAAGCGACTCCATGGCCCTGGGGGGAGGGACAAACACGTGACCCCAATGGCCCCTCCCCCAAATTGGCCCCTCCCCCCTCAAACTGGCCCCTCCCCCCTAAAATTGTCCCCTCCCCCTTTTCCCCTTTTTTCCTTTTTCTCTTTTCCCCCTTTTTCCTCTTTTCCCCCCTTTTTCCCTCTTTTTGCCTTTTTTCCCCTTTTTCCCCATTTTTCCCCATTTCCCCCTTTTTCCCTCTTTCCCCCTTTTTTCCCCTTTTTCCCCCATTTTTCCCATTTTCCCCCTTT
>NW_020919913.1:0-629 GCF_003984885.1 Neopelma chrysocephalum | reverse complement strand
GGGATGAGATGGGATGGAGAGAACAGGGATGGGATGGGATGGGATGGGAAGAACAGGGATGGGACAGGACGGGACGGGACGGGACGGGATGGGATGGGATGGGACGGGACGGGATGGGATGGAGAGAACAGGGATGAGAGGGGATGGGATGGATGATCCGGAGCAGCACCGTGCACGGTGAGGTGGATCCAGGTGCCGTTCTGGAAGTCGGCGTCGGTGCTGTGGCGGTCGAGGAAGAGCACCCTGCACTCGTACCAGCCCTGGTCCTCGGCCCGCAGCCCCTCCAGCCGCAGGGACGCCCCTTCCTCCAGCCTCACACGGCCTGCGGGGCCCAGGGGGGTCAGGGACAGCGGTGTCACCGGGCCACCCCCTCCCCCAGTCACAGCCCCCTGGGGTCACCCCCTCCTGGGTCACACCCCCCCCAGGTCACAGCCCCCCTGGGGTCACATCCCCCTGGGGTCACTCCCTCCTGGGGTCACCCCCTCCTGGGGTCACCCCCTCCTGGTGCCACCCCCCTCCCCCGGTCACATCCCCCTGGGGTCACATCCCCCTGAGGTCACTCCCCCCTTGAGGTCACCCCCTCCTTGAGGTCACCCCGTCCTGGGTCACCCCCTCCCGGTGGTCACTCC
>NW_020919912.1:0-692 GCF_003984885.1 Neopelma chrysocephalum | reverse complement strand
AGGTGTGTCCCAGGTGTCCCCAGGTGTATCCCAAGTGTATCCCAGGTGTGTCCCAGGTATCCCAGTTGCCTCCCACGTATCCCCAGGTATCTCCCAGGTGTCCCAAGTGTATCCCGGGTGTGTCCCCAGGTGTGTCCCAGGTATCCCAGTTGCCTCCCAGGTGTCCCAGGTGTGTCCCAGTGCCTCCCAGGTGTGTCCCAGGTGTCCCCAGATGTATCCCAGGTCTGTCCCAGGTGTCCCAAGTGTATCCCAGGTGTGTCCCAGGTGTGTCCCAGGTGTGTCCCAGGTATCCCAAGTGTGTCCCAGGTGTGTCCCTTAAACCCCTCAACCCCCCCAACCATCCCTGAGACTCCCCCAAAATCCCCCCAAAGCCCTTTTAAACCTCCCTGAGTCTCCCCAAAGCCCCCCCTTCCCAAATCCCCCAAAACACCCCAACTCCCCCCAAAACCCCTCTAATCCCCCCCAGCACCCCAAAACACCCTGAAGCCCCCAAAATCCCCCTAAAACCCCTCTGAATCCCCCCAACACCCCAAAACGCCCCGAACCCCCCCAAACTCCCCCAAAACACCCTTAAAGCCCCCAAATCCCCCCTTAAACCCCCCAAAGCCCCGCAAAACCTCTCTAAGTCCCCCCAGCACCCTACAACCCCCCGAAGCCCCCAACCCCCCCAAAACCCCTCTAAACCCCCCCAG
>NW_020919911.1:0-424 GCF_003984885.1 Neopelma chrysocephalum | reverse complement strand
GGGGTGCGGGGGGGTCCCCGCGGCGGGGGGAGGGCTCAGGGATTCCCAGGCCCGGCCCAGGGTCGATCCTGCAGCGCCGCCCACCCTGGGGCGCTCCGGGTACCCCCAGCCCTGGGCTGTCACCCCCCCCGCCGTGCCCCGGCACTGTCACCTCGGGGGGTGTGCGGGGGTCGCTGCGGTCCCGCTCCTTTCCGTGCTTCCCCCCGGCCCCCCCCTCCTTCCCGGCTGCGGATCGGGGGGACCTTTGTTCGGTTTCGCTCCGGCCCGGGGGGTGCTGGGGGTCCCCCCGCCCCGCCCCCTCATTGCAGTGCCCCCCCCTGCTGCTCGCACGGCCTCTGGCCGGGGTTTGTGCCCCCCCCGGGCTGTCCGGGGATGGAGGGGGGGGGGACACCTCGGCTGTGCCGATGGAGCCGGTGCGCAGCCT
>NW_020919910.1:0-1244 GCF_003984885.1 Neopelma chrysocephalum | reverse complement strand
CCCATCCCAATCCTTTCTCTCCCAGCCCTCGGATCTCGATGGCTCCAGTTATCCCAGTTATCCCAGTTATCCCAATCCCATCCCAATCCTTTCTCTCCCTCAGATCTCGATGGCTCCAGTTATCCCAGTTATCCCAGTTATCCCATTCCCATCCCGATCCTTTCTCTCCCTCGGATCTCGATGGCTCCAGTTATCCCAGTTATCCCAGTTATCCCAATCCCATCCTGATCCTTTCTCTCCCTTGGATCTCGATGGCTCCAGTTATCCCAGTTATCCCAATTCCATCCCCATCCTTTCTCTCCCTCGGATCTCGATGGCTCCAGTTATCCCAGTTATCCCAGTTATCCCAATCCCATCCCGATCCTCTCTCTCCCAGCCGTTCCCAGCCCTGGGATCTTGATGGCTCCAGTTATCCCAGTTATCCCAATCCCATCCCGATCCTTTCTCTCCCTCGGATCTCGATGGCTCCAGTTATCCCAGTTATCCCAATCCCATCCCCATCCTTTCTCTCCCAGCCATTCCCAGCCCTCGGATCTCGATGGTTCCAGTTATCCCAGTTATCCCAGTTATCCCAGTCCCATCCCGATCCTTTCTCTCCCTCGGATCTCGATGGCTCCAGTTATCCCAGTTATCCCAATCCCATCCCGATCCTTTCTCTCCCAGCCATTCCCAACCCTCGGATCCCGATGGCTCCGGCCCTTCCCGGCCCTTTTTTGGCCCCGCTGGCCTTGGTGGCCCCGTTGCTGCTGCTTCTGCTGCTCCTCTGCTCCCTCCGCCCCAGGTACGGGATCGGGATAAACCGCCGGGATCGGGATTCTTCCCGAGGGTTTTCCGCTGGGAACGCCGCGGGAGAAGGGAAGAACCGGGAAAAGGGGGATGCAGGGGTGGGACGACCCCAGCGGGATCAAAGGGTGGGGAGGGAATCCCTGGAAAAACTGCTCCCAGTGTTGAAGGGGAAATGGGAGGCCCCCTAAGTAGCCCCGTGCACCTCGTTATTATCCCATCCCATATATCCCAATCCCAACCCCATCCCATATATCCCAATCCTATCCCAATCCTCTCTCCCCCAGCTCTGTCTCACTCCCCCCCCGCCAGGAACCCCATAACTACCCCATTCCCATTACCCCAATTCCATCCCAATTACCCCAACCCCATTATTATCCCATCCCCATCCCAGTGATCCCAACCCCATCCCAATTATCCCATTCCCATCCCAATTACCCCCTTCCCATCCCAATTACCCC
>NW_020919909.1:0-908 GCF_003984885.1 Neopelma chrysocephalum | reverse complement strand
GGGGGTCACCGGGACCTCCTGGGGGTCACAGGGACCTTCCAGGACCTCCTGGGGGTCGCAGGGACCTCCTGGGACCTTCCGGAACCTTCTGGGAGTCCCAGAGACCCTCTGTGCCCCCCCCCATCCCCCCCGCTCCCCCTTCGCCCCCCCCCCCCCCCGCCCCCCCCCCCCCCCCCCCGGGGGTGGGGGGGCCCCCGGGGGGGGAGGGGCCCCCCCCGGACGCTCGGGCCCTGCACCTGGCCCAGAAACAGGAGACGGCGGCGGTTTGTGGGGACACCAGCGACGAGGAGGCCGAGAGCGGAGGGGAGGGCATCTTCAGGGAGAGGGACGAGTTCGTGGTCAGGGTGGAGGATATCCCCGCCCTGAAGGTGGGTCTGGGGCACTGGGGGGGACTGGGAGGGACTGGGGGGCACTGGGAGTCATTGGGAATCACTGGGAGTCAGGACATGGCACTGGAGGGGACTGGGAGGGACTGGAGGCATCTTGAGGGAGAGGGATGAGTTCGTGGTCAGGGTGGAGGATATCCCGGCCCTGAAGGTGGGTCTGGGGCACTGGGGGGCACTGGGAGGGACTGGGAGGCACTGGGAGGGACTGGGAGGCACTGGGAGTCAGGCCATGGCACTGGGAGGGACTGGGGGACACTGGGAGGGTCTGGAGGCATCTTGAGGGAGAGGGATGAGTTAATGGTCAGGGTGGAAGATATCCCGGCCCTAAAGGTGGGTCTGGGGCACTGAGGGGGACTGGGAGGGACTGGGAGGGACTGGGAGTCAGTGGGAGTCAGGCCATGGCACTGGGAGGGACTGGGAGACACTGGGAGGGACTGGAGGCATCTTGAGGGAGAGGGATGAGTTCGTGGTCAGGGTGGAGGATATCCCCGCCCTAAAGGTGGGTCTGGGGTACTGGGGGGG
>NW_020919908.1:0-843 GCF_003984885.1 Neopelma chrysocephalum | reverse complement strand
GATGAAGATGATGAAGATGATGAAGATGATGAAGATGATGAAGATGATGAAGATCCCACCCGGACCCGCCCCTTTGGCCCCCCGGGGGCCCTCCCTGCCCCCCCCCTCACCTGGGCCTTTCCAGGGTGACGTTCTGGGTCCTGTTGCAGACCTTGATGGTCACCGTGCGGGTCATTTCTGGGGAAAGGGTGTCCGTGTTGTCCCCCGTCCCAGCGCGGGATCCCCTCGGCTCGGGAATCTCACCATCAGATCCAGGCTCTCCCGACCTCAGGAATCCCCCGACCTTTGGAACCTTCTCACCCCTGGAGTTTCCTCGTTCCGGCCCTTTCCCCGCCCCCCCCGGGGTCTCCTCCCCGGAGCCGCTCCCTGACGGTGACGCCCCGGGAGGGTCCAAAGGGAATCGTCCGTTCTCGACTCCTGGAAGCTCCAGGAATTCCCAGACCCTCCTTCTGGAACCCCTGACTCCAGATTGCCTCAGATCCCGGATTCTCCCCCAAACCCACCATTCCAACCCCCCCAATCCCGGATCTCCTCCTTCCCACCTCCCCTCCCCTCCCCTCCAGCCCAGGACCCCCATCCCGAGGGTCCCACGAGGTTCCAGGTAGGTGGGGGGAGGTCCCTTGGGAGCACCCCCGGAGCCGCTCCCGCTTCCTCAACAATCCACTGTTTAAACATCACGGGAAGAACTTGGGATCCGAGTGTTCCCTCGAGAAATTAAATTAAATTAAATTAAATTAAATTAAATTAAATTAAAACTCACCTGAGTTGATCCCAAAACTGATTTTATTAAATCGCTGAGAGATGCAAAGAGAAAGAGCTAAAAAATGAGGAAAAAGGTTGGAA
>NW_020919907.1:0-433 GCF_003984885.1 Neopelma chrysocephalum | reverse complement strand
GGGGGGGGTCTTTAGCCCTGAGGGGGTCCACGTGCCCCCCCCTTCCCGGACCTCTGTCCCCTTTAATCTCGCCGTAAAATCTGCTTTTCCCCCTGGGGTTTTCGGGGCGCCGCGCGAAAACGGAGACCCCTGGAAACTCGGTTCCTGGGGCGTTGCGTAGCCCGGGCGGGGGTCCCCCTGTGACCCCCCTCCGGGGGTCTCGGGCCCCCTCCCCAGGGCAGCTGTGCACGGTTCTGTTCGTGCTGGCGCTGCGGGGGCCGCTCTGGCTGCCGGCGCTGCTCTACGGGCTCTGGCTGCTGGCGGACCGCGACACGCCCCGCCGCGGGGGGCGCCCTTCGCCCTGGGTGCGCGGCTGGACGCTCTGGCACCACTTCCGGGATTACTTCCCCATCTCGGTGGGCCTGGAGGGGAGGGGCTGGGGAGGGGGGGGGGG
>NW_020919906.1:0-429 GCF_003984885.1 Neopelma chrysocephalum | reverse complement strand
CCCATCCCCGGGACCCCCCAAACCCCGTTCCCGGTTCTCTCCCCCCCCTCCCCGGTGGTCTCACCGTTGAAGCGGGCGGCCCGCACCGCTCCCTGCCCGCACTGCAGGATCCGCACCCGCTGCCGGGGCAGCTCGGGCCGGGCGGGACGCGGCCTCGGGAACGCCATGGCCGGGCCGGGGGTGGCACCGGGGGAGGTACCGGGGGATGGGGGTGTTACCGGGGGTGGTACCGAGGGTGGCCCCGGGGGCGGTACCGGCGATGGGGGCGGTACGGGGGGTGGTACCGGGGATGGGGGTAGTACCGGGGATGGCCCCGGGGGCAGTACCGGCGATGGGGGCGGTACGGGGGGTGGTACCGGGAGCGGAACCGGGGGCGGTACCGACGATGGGGGTGGCACCGGGGAGGTACCGGGGGTGGTACCGGGGGTG
>NW_020919905.1:0-549 GCF_003984885.1 Neopelma chrysocephalum | reverse complement strand
GCGGGGATGCAGGTGGGCCGAGGGGATACAGCCCGGTGGAAGTGGATGCAGCCCGGCTGAAGCGGGAGCCGGGAGGAAGAGACGCGGCCAGGTCGGGGGATGCAGCGTGGTGGGAGGGCTGCAGGAGGGCCGAGGGGGCTTCAGGAGGGCGGGGGGGGCTTCAGGAGGGCCGGGGGGGATGCAGGTGGGCCGGGGATGCTGCAGGAGGGCCGGGGATGCTGCAGGAGGGCCGGGGGGGCTGCAGGCGGGCCGGGGGGATGCAGGCGGGGCGGGGGGGGTTGCAGGTGGGCCGGGGATGCTGCAGGAGGGCCGGGGATGCTGCCTGCCGAGCCGAGAGGAGCCCGGCGGAGCGATGCGGCCGGGCCGGGGGATGGCGAGGGGATGGCGAGGGGATGGCGGGGGCCGGCGCCGCGGCCGGGCCCCCCCCGCTCGGTGCCGGCAGGAGGGTTCGGTGGTCCCGGACCCACCTCGGGGCCACCTGCAGAGCGCGCAGCCTCACTCGGTTGCACCGCAGCGCCGCGGGGGAACCCGCCGCGGCCCAGGGGGGGG
>NW_020919904.1:0-530 GCF_003984885.1 Neopelma chrysocephalum | reverse complement strand
CCCCCCCCTCACCTGCGGGGGTCTGGGGGGTCGCTCCGACTGGCCCATCCCGAGCCGTCGCGGGGCACCAGGGCCACGTTGGGGTCGTTGCCTTTGTTCTCGGCCTTCAGGCTCGGCAGGTGCGCGGGGGGGGGCATGCGCCGGGTGGGCACCTTGCCCAGGCTCTGCAGCCCATGGCGGGGGGCGCCTGGGGGGGGCACGGACACGGGGTGAGACCCCCGGGACCCCCAAACCCCCCCCGGGACCCTGAAACCTGCACGAGATCCCCAAACCCACCTGGGACCTGAAACCCCCTTGGGACCCCCAAACCCGGGTGGGCACCTTGCCCAGGCTCTGCAGCCCATGGCGGGGGGCGCCTGGGGGGGGCACAGACATGGGGTGAGACCCCCGGGACCCCCAAACCTCCCCTGGGACCCCCAAACCACCCCCAGGACCCCCAAACCACTACGAGATCCACAATATCCCCCAGGACCCCCAAACCCGGGTGGGCACCTTGCCCAGGCTCTGCAGCCCATGGCGGGGGGGGGTAC
>NW_020919903.1:0-761 GCF_003984885.1 Neopelma chrysocephalum | reverse complement strand
CCCCCCCGAGACCCCCCCCGGGAACCCCCCGGGACTTCTGGGACCCCCCCCAGGACCCCCCGGGATCTCTTGGGGACCCCCCCGGACCCTCCAGGTGCTGCTGCTCCTGCCCGGGGGGGGACAGGGACAGGGGGTGGCACAGGGGGGGACGGTGACACAGGGGGTGACAGTGACAGGGACAGGCGGTGGCACAGGGGGTGACAGTGATACAGGGGGTGACAGTGACAGTGGATGGCACAGGGGGTGACGGTGACAGTGACAGGGACAGGGAGGGGGGGACAGTGACACAGGGGGTGACAGTGACAGGGACAGGGACAGTGGCAGGGGGTGGCACAGGGAGTGACAGTGACAGGGACAGTGACAGTGATAGTGACAGTGACAGGGACAGGCGGTGGCACAGGGGGTGACAGTGACACAGGGAGTGACAGTGACGGGGACAGGGGGTGGCACAGGGGGTGACGGTGACACAGGGGGTGACAGTGACAGTGACACAGAGGGTGACAGTGATACAGGAGAGGGACAGGGACAGGGACAGGCGGTGGCACAGGGGGGACAGTGACAGTGGGGTGACAGTGATACAGGGGGGTGACGGTGACAGGGACAGTGACAGTGCCAGGGGGTGGCACAGGGAGTGACAGTGACAGGGGGGTGACAGTGATACAGGAGAGTGACACTGATACAAGGGGGTGACAGTGACAGTGACACAGGGTTGACAGTGACAGGGACAGAGAGTGGCACAGGGGGTGACAGTGACAGGAGGG
>NW_020919902.1:0-624 GCF_003984885.1 Neopelma chrysocephalum | reverse complement strand
CTGAGATCCAAAGGTTGCAGGCTTTCTTGGTTGGGGAGAAGGGCTCTTGTTTGCTTTGTCCAGCCCTGCGCTCCCAACGGCCAGAATTGGATACGGAAGAAGATTCCTCCCAGAACAAAGGGCTCAGGACAGAAAGCTGTTGCTGCCCAGGGAGTACCCAGGTTGGCCCACCAATTCAACCCAAGAGCTAAAGGTTGCAGGCTTTCTTGGCTGGGGAGGAGGCCTCTTGTTTGCTTTTTCAAACCCTGGGCTCCCAACGGCCAGAATTGTATACGGACAAAGATTGCTCCCAGAACAAAGGGGCCAGGACACAAAGTTCTTGCTGTCAAGGGAGTTCCCAGGCTAGCCCACCAATTGCACCTGAGATCCAAAGGTTGCAGGCTTTCTTGGTTGGGGAGAAGGGCTCTTGTTTGCTTTTTCCAGCCCTGTGCTCCCAACGGCCAGAATTCGATACGGAAGAAGATTCCTCCCAGAACAAAGGGACCAGGACAGAAAGCTCTTGCTGTCCAAGGAGGACCCAGGGGCCCACCAATTCAACCCAAGAGCTAAAAGTTGCAGGCTTTCCTGGCTGGGGAGAAGGGCTCTTGTTTGCTTTTTCCAGCCCTGCGCTCCCAACGGCCAGAA
>NW_020919901.1:0-786 GCF_003984885.1 Neopelma chrysocephalum | reverse complement strand
CGGCTGCACGCGTAGAGCCGATCGCGGCGCACAAATAGGAGGCGAGAGCCGGAGGGTCAGGCCCCTCCTTGTGGGCAAAAAGGGCCGTCATTCGCTGGCCGGCGCGCCTGCCAGTCGGGGGCTAAAATTGCATACGGTCGAGGATTCCTTCCAGACCGAAGGCGCCAGGACCGGGACCCCAAACTGCGCGCGTAGAGCCGATCGCAGCGCACAGTAGGTAGGCGAGAGCCGGACAGTCAGGCCCCTCCTTCTGGCCAAAGGGGCCGTCGTTCGTGGGCCGGTGCGTCGGCCGACCGGCAGCTAAAATTGCATGCGGTCGAGGATTCCTTCCAGATCGAAGGCGCCAGGACCGGGAGTCCCAGCTGTGCGCGTAGAGCCGATCGCAGCGCACAAATAGCAGGCGAGAGGCGGAGGGTCAGGCCCCTCCTTCTGGGCAAAAAGGGCCGTCGTTGGCTGGCCGGCGCGCCTACCAGTCGACGGCTAAAATTGCATACAAACGAGGATTCCTTCCAGACCGAAGGCTCCAGGACCGGGAACTCCAGCTGTGCGTGTAGAGCCGATCGCGGCGCACAAATAGCAGGTGAGAGCCGGAGGGTCAGGCCCCTCCTTCTGGGCAAAAAGGGCCGTAATTCGCTGGCCGGCGTGCCTGCTAGTCGGGGGCTAAAATTGCATACGGTCGAGGATTCCTTCCAGACCGAAGGCGCCAGGTCCGGGAGCCCCAGCTGCGCGCGTAGAGCCTATCGCGGCGCACAAAAGGCAGGCGAGAGCCGGAGGGTCAGGCCCCTC
>NW_020919900.1:0-520 GCF_003984885.1 Neopelma chrysocephalum | reverse complement strand
CAGGTCCCTCTTTCTGGGCAAAAACGGCCGTCGTACGTGTGCCGGTGCGCCGGCCGGACGGGGGAAAAAATTGCATACGGTGGAGGACTCCTTCCAGACAGAAGGCGCCAGGACCGGGAGCCCCAGCTGTTCAGGTCAAGCCGATCACGGCGCACAAGAGGCAGACGAGAGCCGGAGGGTCAGGTCCCTCCTTCTGGGCAAAAAGGGCCGTCGTTCGTGGGCCAGAGCGCCGGCCGGCCGGGGGAAAAATTTCATACGGTCGAGGATTCCTTCCAGACCGAAGGCGCGGGGACCGGGAGCCCCGGCTGCGCGCGCAGAGCGGATCGAGGTGCACAAATAGCAGGCGAGAGCCGGAGGGTCAGGCCCCTCCTTCTGGCAAAAAGGGCCGTCGTTCGTGTGCCGGTGCGCTGGCCAGATGAGGGCTAAAATTCCATATAGTAGAGGATTCCTTCCACACCGAAGGCGCCAGGACAGGGAGCCTAGGCTTCACGCGTAGAACCGATCGCGGTACACAATAACA
>NW_020919899.1:0-811 GCF_003984885.1 Neopelma chrysocephalum | reverse complement strand
GACTCATCAACCAGCTCTGAGTCACCGGGGCCGTGTCCCCACGTCACCCCCTGTGCCCCCCCCGGCTCCTGGAGGGGTCTCGGGCCCCACAGCCCCGTGTCCCCGGATGCCCCCGTGTCCTGAGGGGTCCTTTGTCCCTGGTGTCCTGAGGGTCCCCTGTCCCCGTGTGGCCCCCTGACTCAGAGGGTCCCAGTTCCCGGGGGGGGGGGGTCCCCCGGGGTGTCCCTTGTCCCCAGGGAGTCCCTTGGTCCTGGGGTCCCTTGTCCCCCGTGTTCCCATGTCCCTTGGGGTCCCCTCGGGGCCCTTGACCCCGATATCCTTTATGTCCTTTGCCCTGGGGGTCCCGTGCCTCCTGTGTCCCCCCGTGTTACTGGGGGTCCCTTGTCCCCCCCCCTGTGTCCCCCTGTCCCTGGAGCTGCCTTGTCCTGAGGGTCCCTTGTCCCCGGGGTCAGTAGACACAAGTGAGGCTGCTGGAAAAGGGGCTTTATTTTAAATTAAAGTCAATAAATAAAAATGCTTAATAACAAATAATAATAATAATAATAACAATAATAATAATAATGATGTAGAAAAAGAGGCACCAGCAGCAGCTGGAGTCGCTCCAGTGCCTGGGGACAGTTGTGGGGTCCCCCCATGGGGGTCCCGTGTGATCTGTGGGGGGTCCCAGAGGGGTCCTGGTGAGGTCCCGTTGGTGTCTGTGCGGTGCTGGGGATCCCTGTGGGGGTCCGTGGGATCCTGGTGGGGTCTGTGGGATGGGTCTTGGTGGGACCTGGGGGGGTCCTTGTGGTGTCTCCGTGGGGTCCCGGTTGTG
>NW_020919898.1:0-1317 GCF_003984885.1 Neopelma chrysocephalum | reverse complement strand
CACCCTGGGGACAGGGGACACCACAGGGACCCCACAGGGACGGGGGGACACAGGAACATAATTGGGGTCACCATGAACTACAGGCTGGGGGTCCTGGGTACGAGGGGATGGGGGGACACCACAGGGACCCCACAGGGACAGGGGACACGGGAACGTCATCGGGGTCACCATGAACTACAGGCTGGGGGTCCTGGGTACGAGGTGGGGGGACAGGGGAGGGGTTGGGGACACCGTGGGGGTTTGGGGACACCCCTGGGGACGTGGGGACACCGTGGGAGGAGATCCCTGGGGCCGTGGGTTTGGGCGCTGGATTGGACACGGGGACACAGCGGGAAATGGGGACACGAGGGGGGTCCTTGGGGACAGGGGGACACTGTGGGGATTCTTGGGGATGAGGGGACACTGTGGGGAACTTTTTGGGGGATGTGGGGACATTGTGGGGATTCTTGGGGACAGGGAGACGCTGTGGGGAACCTTTTTGGGGACTTGGGGACACCGTGGGGATTCTTGGGGACGTGGGGACACCGTGGGGAACCTTTTTGGGGATGTGGGGCCACTGTGGGCTCCTCCTCTGGTGACCCAGCCTGGGGGGGAGGCCACTGTCCCCCTGTGTCCCCACATGTCCCCCAGTGTCCCCAGTGCCCCCAGTGCCACCCCGCTGTCCCCACATGTCCCCAACGTGTCCCTGACGTGTCCCCCCGTGTCCCCCCGTGTCCCCAGGGTTCCTGAGCACGGGGGACCAGGCGGCCAAGGGCAACTACGGGCTGCTGGACCAGATCCAGGCGCTGCGGTGGCTCCACGAGAACGTGGGGCACTTCGGGGGGGACCCCCAGAGAATCACCATCTTCGGCTCCGGCGCCGGCGCCGCCTGCGTCAGCCTCCTCATCCTCTCACACCACTCTGAAGGTACCACCGGGGCAACCACGGGGACCCCCCAGGCCGACGGGGACCCTAAAATCCAACAGGAACCACCCAGACCCCCCTGGGACCCCCTGAGTCCAACAGGGACCCTGAAATCCAACAGGGACCCCCCAGATTAAACAGGGACCCCTGAATCCAACAGGGACCCCCAAAATCCAGTGGGGGACCCCCCAAATCCAACAGGGACCCCCTGAGTCTGACAGGGACCCTAAAATCCGACAGGGACCCCCCAAATAAACAAGGACCCTAAAATCCAACAGGGACCCCCTGAGTCTGATGGGGACCCTGAAATCCAACAGGGATCCCCAAATCCAACAGGAACCACCCAAAACCCCCCAGGACCCCCCAAATCCAACTGGAACCACCCAGAACCCCCCAGGACCCCCCTGACCCCAT
>NW_020919897.1:0-603 GCF_003984885.1 Neopelma chrysocephalum | reverse complement strand
GGACCGCCTGGCACACGGGTGGGATCCCGTGGGACTGCCTGGCACACAGGTGTGATACCCCCTGGGACCGCCTGGCACACGGGTGGGATCCCGTGGGACTGCCTGGCACACGCGTGTGATACCCCCTGGGACCACCTGGCACACGGGTGTGATACCCCCTGGGATCGCCTGGCACATGCGTGTGGTACTCTGTGACCGCCTGGCACACGCATGTGACCCTCTGTGCCTGCCTGGCACACGTGTGGGATCCCCTGGGACTGCCTGGCACACGGGTGGGATCCTGTGGGACCCCCCTGCCACACACGTGGGATCCTCTGTGACCGCCTGGCACAGGCATGGGAGCCTCTGTGGCTGCCTGGCACACATATGTGATTCTGTGTGGCCACCTGGCACATGAGTGTGGTACTCTGTGACCGCCTGGCACACACATGTGATACCCCCTGGGCCTGCCTGGCACATGTATGTGATCCTGTGTGACCGCCTGGCACAGGGGTGGGATCCTGTGGGACCCCCCTGCCACCTGCGTGGGATCCTCCATGAATGCCTGGCACATGGGTGGGATCCTCTGTGGCTGCCTGGCACACATATGTGATTCTGTGTGAC
>NW_020919896.1:0-1434 GCF_003984885.1 Neopelma chrysocephalum | reverse complement strand
TGTGGGGGGGTCTCACCTGCACGGGGACGCAGCGCTGGGCCAGACCCGCATCCTGCAGCGCCCACCAAAGGGGGTCCCCGGGGGGGCTGGGGGGGCACCCCAACGTCAAGGGGAGCCCCAAAAACCCCCAGAGGACCCCAAAAACCTCCCCAAGAGGACTCCGACGTCGGGGTGGCCCCAAAACCCCCCTAGAGACCACCCCGGGGGGGACCCCAATGTCAGGGGGGTCACAAAACCCCCCCAGGGGGAGCTGGGATGGGACCCCAATGTCAGGGGGGGCCCCAAACTCCCTCAGAGGGCCCCAAAAACCTCCCCAGGGGGACTCTGACATCGGGGGGGGGGGCCAAAACCACCCCAGAAACCCCCCCGGGGGAACCCCAATGTCAAGAGGGGCCCCAAACCCTCCCAGAAACCACCCCGGGGGGGACCCCAATGTCAGGGGGCCCCAAAACAACCCCAAAACCCCCCCTGGGGGGAACCCCAATGTCGGGGGGGCACAAAACCCACCCAGAAACCCCCCTGGGGGGGACTCCAATTCAGGGGGGGCCCCAAAACGACCCCAAAAACCTCCACAGGGGGACTCCAATGTCAGAGGGGCCCAAATCACCCCAGAAACCTCCCGGGGGGGGCTGGGAAGGGACCTCAATGTCAAGGGGGGCCCCAAAACCCCCCCCGAACCTTCCCGGGGGGGGACCCCGATGTCGCAGGGGCCCCAAAACCCCCCCAGAAACCTCCCTGGGAGGGGGATCCCAATGTCAGGGGGGGCCCCAAAACTCCCCCAGAAACCCCCCTGGGGGTGCTGGGGCGGAACCCCAATGTCAGGGGGGCACAAAACCCCCCAGAAGGCCCCAGAAACCTCCCCAGGGGGACCCCAACAGCGGGGGGGGCCCAAAACCACCCCAGAAACCTCCCTGGGGGGGACCCCAATGTCAGGGGGGCCCCAAAACCCCCCCAAAAACCTCCCCAAGGGGACTCCAACATGGGGGGGGGCCCAAAACCCCTCAGGGATTTAGGGGGAGATGGAGGGAAGGGGAAGATTTCGGGGGGGCTTGGGGGGGACTTGTGGGGGGGATTTGGGGGGAGTTTGGGGGGTTTAGGGAGGGCTTTGGGGGTTGGGGGGTCCGTACCTGCCATCCCCGGGCTCGGCCCCTCCCCCCCCATCGCTGACCAGCCCCGTCCCGGTCGGAGCCGCCGCCTCCGACCCCAAATCCTGCTGGGGGGGGACAAGGGGGGGGTGAGGGGGGGTCCCGGGGTCCAGGAGACCCCTCCCCCAACACCCAGACAGACCCCAGTGATTGGGAGACCCCCCAAGTTTTAGGGTGACCCCAAAGCCCCCCCACATCACCAGGGGACCCCTCCCCCCATGGGGGTGTCCTGGACCCCCCCACCCCCCAGAAGGGATCCCAGAGTTGGGGGACCCCCGACACCCCAAGG
>NW_020919895.1:0-380 GCF_003984885.1 Neopelma chrysocephalum | reverse complement strand
CCCCCCCAGTCTTTGGGGTTGGTTTTGGGGTCAGTTTTGGGGTCGGTTTTGCGGTCCCTCAGGGTCATTTTGGGGTCTCCTCCCTCCCCTTTATCCCCCCCGGGGTCGACTTCGGGGGGTTCCCAGGGGGGTTTTTTGGGGTCCCCGCGCTCCCCCAGATTTCAGGGTCCCCCCCAAGGCTTTGGGTCGGTTTTGGGGTGGGTTTTGGGGTGGGTTTTGGGGTCCCACCTGCGCTTGTGCAGCGCCAGGAGCCTCTTGAGGTGCTTCTTGCGGAGCTGCTCCAGGTCCCGGCTCTGCCTCTTGAGCAGCTTCAGGTACCCCCTGTGCTGCCTCAGCAGCTCCAGCGGCTCCGGGGACACCTCTGGGGGACCCCAAAAATC
>NW_020919894.1:0-1142 GCF_003984885.1 Neopelma chrysocephalum | reverse complement strand
CCCAGTGTGTCCCAGTCCCTCCCAGTAACCCCCCAGTTCATCCCAGTCCCTCCCAGTAACCCCCCAGTGTGTCCAGTAACCCCTCAGGGCTGTCCCTAAAGTGTCCCCACCGTGTCCCAGTTCATCCCAGTAACACCCCAGTTCATCCCAGTCCCTCCCAGTAACCCCCCAGTGTGTCCCAGTCCCTCCAGTGTGTCCAGTAACCCTCCAAAGTGTCCCCAACCTGTCCCTGTGTCCCCAGGTGTCCTTGCCCCCCCAGGGATGTCCCCAAAGTGTCCCCAAAGTGTCCCCAACCTGTCCCTGTGTGTCCCAGTAACCCCCCAGTCCATCCCAGTCCCTCCCAGTAACCCCCCAGTGTGTCCAGTAACCCCCCCCAGGGCTGTCCCCAAAGTGTCCCCAACCTGTCCCCTGTGTCCCCAGCTGCTGTTCCTGGGGTTGGTGTCCCCCAGGGCTGTCCCCAAGGTGTCCCCAAAGTGTCCCCAACATGTCCCTGTGTGTCCCCAGGTGCTGTTCCCGGGGTTGGTGTCCCCCAGGGATGTCCCCAAGGTGTCCCCAAAGTGTCCCCAGCTGCTGTTTATGGCCGTGATGTGCCTCAGAAATGTCCCCAACCTGTCCCTGTGTGTCCCCAACCTGTCCCCAACCTGTCCCCAGGTGTCCTTGGCCCCCCAGGGATGTCCCCAAGGTGTCCCCAACCTGTCCCTGTGTGTCCCCAAAGTGTCCCCAACCTGTCCCTGTGTGTCCCCAGCTGTTGTTTATGGCCATGGTGTCCCTCAGAAATGTCCCCAACCTGTCCCAAGGATGTCCCCAACCTGTCCCTGTGTGTCCCCAAAGTGTCCCCAACTTGTCCCCAAAGTGTCCCCAACTTGTCCCCAGGTGCCCTTGGCCCCCCAGGGATGTCCCCAAAGTGTCCCCAACCTGTCCCCTCTTTGTCCCCAGCTGCTGTTCATGGGGTTGGTGTCCCCCAGGGATGTCCCCAAAGTGTCCCCAAAGTGTCCCCAACCTGTCCCCGTGTGTCCCCAGGTGCCCTTGGCCCCCCGAAGTGTCCCCAACCTGTCCCTGTGTGTCCCCTGTGTGTCCCCAGGTGCCTTTGGCCCCCCCAGGGCTGTCACCAAAGTGTCCCCAACCTGTCCCTGTGTGTCCCC
>NW_020919893.1:0-502 GCF_003984885.1 Neopelma chrysocephalum | reverse complement strand
GGGGGGCGAGGTCGGGGTGATGGGGCTCCCAGGGGGGCGTCCTTGCCCTGGGCGGTCCTGGGGGAGAAATGGGGTGCTGGGTGGGCACTGGGGTGCTGGAGGGGTCCCGTAGGGGGTCAGGGGGTTGGGGGGGTCCCTTGGAGTGGCCCCCGTGCCGGGCAGGGTGTTGGGGGCATCCCTGTGCAGGGGGGGGGGTCCCGGGCTGGGCGGGGTTTGCAGTTCTGGGGGGTTCCAGGGGGGGGTCTCATGGGGGGTCCTTGTGCTGTGGGGGGGCGGGATCCTATGGAGGAGGTCGGGGTGCGGCGGGGGTGTCCCACTGGGGGGGTCCCTGTGCTGGGGGCGTGTCCCACGGCCCTCCCTGACTCCTCTGCCCCCTCCCTCGCAGGTCCAAGCCGGCAAGTCCCCCCCGAGCCCCCCCAGGCTCTACTACCCCAACGAGGGGTACAGCGAGGTGGGCGAGGTGCCCCCCCCGCCCCCCCCACCCCCTCCGCCGCCCCCCCCC
>NW_020919892.1:0-591 GCF_003984885.1 Neopelma chrysocephalum | reverse complement strand
CCCCCCCCGGTGCCCCCTCACCGCCTCCCAGACGTTCCCGGCCGTGCCGAGCCCCGGCCCGTGCAGCTCCGCGATGCGCAGGACGCGCCCGCACAGGCGGAACCGGCGCCGCGCCGGGAAGGACTCGGCGAAGAGCTCGGGGTCGCGGGGAAACACGGCCCGCAGCCCCTTTTCCTCTTCCCCTTCCTCGTCCTCTTCCTCCTCCGTTTCCTCCTCCTCCTCCTCCCGCCCCACCCCGGGCCCCACGTGTCCCGTGGGCGCCGCCATCTTGGAAAGGGCGGGGCCGGGTCGCGCATCCGCACGTGATTGGTTGGTCTGTGCTAAGCCACACCCTCCCTGGGGGCGGTGTCTGGGGGCTCCGCCCCCGTCCCCGCTCGGTCCCGCCCCCGCGGTGCCCGAGGGGGTCCGGGGTCCCCTCCCCCTCCCTGGTGTCACCCGGTGTCCCCTCTCCCCTTGTCCCCTAGTGCCACCTGCCCCACGTCCCATTCCATGTCCCAGTGTCTCCTGCTGTGTCCCTGCTGTCCCCTGACCTGTTCCCTCCCCATCCCAGTGTCTCCCAGTGCCCCCTGCCCCATCCCTGGTGTCCCAGTG
>NW_020919891.1:0-1265 GCF_003984885.1 Neopelma chrysocephalum | reverse complement strand
GGGGAGCTTTGGGGGGGGCTGAGCCCACCCCGACATGAGTGGGGGGTCCTGAGGGGCTTTGGGGGGGCTGAGCCCACCCAGACATGAGTGGGGGGTCCCTGAGGGACTGAGCCCACCCAGACATGAGTGGGGGGGCCCTGTGGGGTCCAAGCCCACTGAGACAGGAGCCCACGTCTCATGGGGAGGTCTGGGGGGGGCTGAGCTGACCCGAGTGTGATCAGGGTGGTCTGGGGGGGATTTTTGGGGTGTTGGGGGGGTGTCTCCCCCCCTGTTCACTCCCGTGTGGTTGCAGGGTGGTGGGCACAGAGGAGCGGATCCCGATCCCGCTCATGGATTACATCCTGAACGTGGTGAGGAGCCTGGGGGCACAACCATCCCGCCAGGGGTGGGACTGGGGGTCCCTCTGCACCCTGAATCCCCTCCTTAATCCCCTCCGGGGGGGAATTGGGGGTCCCTTTTCCTCTGAGCCCCTCGGGGGTGGATTTTGGGGTGTCCTCTGTCCCCTGAGCCCCCTTGAATTCCCTTGGGGGTGGGAATTGGGGCTCCCCCTGCCCCCCATACTGCCCTGAGCAACCCTGTGGGGGCACTGGGGCTTCCCCAGCCCCCCAAACCCCCTTGGCAGAGAACAGGGGCTTCCTCTCGTGCCCTGAGTCCCCCTGAACCCCCCCGGGGGGAATTGGGGCTCCCCCCTGAACCTCCTGGGGACAGTTGGTGCTCTCCTGCCCCCTGAGCCCCCCTGAAGCCCCCTGGGGGTGGATTTTGGAGCTGCCTTGCCCCCCAAACCCCCCTGAGATTTTGGGTTTCCTCCTGAACCCTCCTGTTAGGAATTGGGGTTGCCCTGTCCCCTGAGCCCCCCTGAACTCCCCGGGCTGGGACTTTGGAGCTCCCTGAGGAGGAATTGGGGCTGCCCCGTCCCCCAAACGCCCCTCTGAGCCCCCTGGGGTGGGGGTTTGGGGGCTCCCTGACCCCCCCTGACTCCCCACCCCCCCAGATGAAGTTCGTGGAGTCGATCCTGAGCAACAACACGACGGACGATCACTGCCAGGAGTTCGTGGCTCAGCGGGGGCTGCGGCCCCTCGTCACCATCCTGGGGCTGCCCAACCTGCCCGTCGACTTCCCCACCTCTGCTGCCTGCCAGGCCGTGGCAGGGGTCTGCAAATCCATCCTGGTGAGGGCTGGGGGGCTTAAATCCATCCTGGTGAGGGCTGGGGGGGCTTCAATCCATCCTGGGGTCTGCAAATCCATCCTGGTGAGGGCTGGGGGGG
>NW_020919890.1:0-627 GCF_003984885.1 Neopelma chrysocephalum | reverse complement strand
TCTGTGGGGCGGGAGGTCCCCGTTTTGGGGCTGTCTGTGGGGCGGGGACGAGGGATCCTCTTTTGGGGTCTGTCTATGGGGCGAGGGGTCCCCTTTTGGGGCTGTCTGTGGGGCAGGGACAGCGATCCCCATTTGTGGGGTGTCTGTGGGGCAGGGACGGGGGGGTCCCTTATTGGCGGGTGTCTGTGGGGCAGGGCCAGGGGGGTCCCTCCGTGGGGCAGTTCCGGGGGGGGGGGTCCCTGTCCAATGTCCCGGCACCGGGGGGTGGTGACAGCCCGTCCCTGTCAGCGCTATATCGGGACACGGGGGGGGGGGCCCCCGTTATCTCACCCCCCTCTCGCGGCGCCGCGGGGCCGCCGTGGGTCGGGGGGCCCGGGGGGGGTTTGTGGGGGGGTCTGGCAGCTGTCCCCGAACACGGCGCCCACTTTGTCATCGCGGAGGCGACAAAGTGTCCCAGCGAGGTGACACATTCCTGCGGGCGGGGTGGAGGGGGGTGTCCCCACCCCCTCCCTGAGCCCCATAGGGACCCTCGGGGTGTCTGTGCCCCCCACCAGGACACCCGGGAGCCCCCAAAACTGAGTGTCCCCCCACACATCCGTGTCCCCCTGGATGCCTGAATCCCCCCCC
>NW_020919889.1:0-525 GCF_003984885.1 Neopelma chrysocephalum | reverse complement strand
TCACTGGGGAGGGTACCCAAAATCCCTCCCCAATTTTGGGGGGGGGGTCCCCAAAACCTCCCAACCCCTCCCAACCTCTCAAATCCCCCCCAATTTGGGGCTTTCCCCCCCCCTCCTCAAATACCCCCAATTTTGGGGGGTTTTCTCCCACTTCTGGGGCTTCCCCCAAACCCGCAAATTTGGGGGGTCACCCCCCTAATTTGGGGTTCCCCCCCTCCCCAAATTGAAGGGGTCACCCCCTCCCCTTCCCCCCCAAATTTGGGGGTCTCAGGGAGACCCCAAAACTCACAGATTTCGGGGCTTCCCCCCCCCCCATCCCCAAATACCCCCAATTTGAGGGTTTTTCTCCCAATTTCGGGGCTTCCCCCAAACCCCCCGAATTTGGGGGGTCGCCCCCACATTTGGGGGTCTCGGGGGGGGTCCCCCAAACTTACTGAGGCGGTTTCTGGAGATGGGGGAGAGGGGCAGGACGTCGTAACGGACCGTCTGGTACTGGATCACCTGGGGGACCCCAAAAACGGGGGG
>NW_020919888.1:463-1169 GCF_003984885.1 Neopelma chrysocephalum | reverse complement strand
CCCCCCTGTACCCGCGGCTCCTCGTCCCGGATCTGCTCCAGGACCCCCTGATGTCCCTCCAGCAGCTTCTGCTCCCGCAGCCTCTGAGCCTCCTCCAGCTGGGGGGGGACACCCCAAAATCAGGGGGGACCCCAAAATACCCCCAGACCCCAAAATATACACCTGGGACTCCAAAATACCCCCCGAGACCCCAGAAAACACCCCCTGGGACCCCAAAATTACCCTTGAGATCCCAGAAATGCACCTGGGACCCCCAAACCCACACCCCAGCCGCTGGGCCTCCTCCAGCTGGGGGGGACACCCCAAAGTCAGGGGAGACCCCAAAACCCCCCTAGGGCTCCAAAATATCCCCTGGGACCCCCACCCCCCCCCCTTGGACTCCAAAAAATACCCCCAGGACCCCCCAAATCCCACCGGGAACCTCCCAAATCCCCCCCAGTGCTGCTGGGCCTCCTCCAGCTGAGGGGGACCCCAAAGTCAGGGGGGACCCCAAAATACCCCCCAGGACCCCAAAAACCCCCTGGGAACCCCCACCTCCCCCCCTAGGACTCCAAAAACACAGACAGGGACTCCAAAACCACCCCCCAGCCACTGGGCCTCCTCCAGCTGGGGGGGACACCCCAAAATCAGGGGGGACCCCAAAGTCAGGGGTGGCCCCAAAGTCAGGGGAGACCCCAAAATCAGGGGTGATCCCAAAAACCCCCCC
>NW_020919888.1:0-363 GCF_003984885.1 Neopelma chrysocephalum | reverse complement strand
CCCCCCTGTACCCGCGGCTCCTCGTCCCGGATCTGCTCCAGGACCCCCTGATGTCCCTCCAGCAGCTTCTGCTCCCGCAGCCTCTGAGCCTCCTCCAGCTGGGGGGGGACACCCCAAAATCAGGGGGGACCCCAAAATACCCCCAGACCCCAAAATATACACCTGGGACTCCAAAATACCCCCCGAGACCCCAGAAAACACCCCCTGGGACCCCAAAATTACCCTTGAGATCCCAGAAATGCACCTGGGACCCCCAAACCCACACCCCAGCCGCTGGGCCTCCTCCAGCTGGGGGGGACACCCCAAAGTCAGGGGAGACCCCAAAACCCCCCTAGGGCTCCAAAATATCCCCTGGGACCCCCA
>NW_020919887.1:0-1175 GCF_003984885.1 Neopelma chrysocephalum | reverse complement strand
GGGGGGTTTGAGGGACTTGGGGGTCTCTGGAGAGGTGTAGGGGGGGGTTGAGGGACTTGGGGGGTCACAGAAGGGGACGTGGGAGGGGGTTTGAGGGGGCACAGGACCCACTGTGGCCCCAGAGGGGGCCGTGGGGGCATCGGGGGGGCATTAAGAGCCCCGAGGGTCCCCACGTGCCCCCCTGTGCCCCCCCCAGACGTGGCGGCAGCTCTGGAGGGTTCTGGAAATGTCCGACATCATCCTGCTCATCACCGACGCCCGGCACCCGGTGAGGGGGGGCCCAGACCACCCGAAACCCCCCGGGGCGGGGGTCCCCAAACCCCCCCAACCCCTCTGACCCCCCCCCCCCCCCCTGTTTTCCCCCCCCCCCCAGGTGCTGAACGTGCCCCCCGCCCTGGCCCGGCACGTGACCCAGGAGTTGGGCAAGGGGCTCATCCTCATCCTCAACAAGGTGGACCTGACTCCCCCCGCCCTGGCCACGGCCTGGACACACCTCCTGCGGCAACGCTTCCGCCCCGCCCGCGTCGTGCCCTTCACCTCCGCACCCTCCCGCGGCACCCCCGCCACCGGTACGGGACTGGGGGGGGGCCTGGGGGTCCTGAACCCCCCCCATGGGGTCCTGAACCCACCCACGGGGGGCCTGAACCCACCTATGGGGTCCTAAACCCACCCATGGGGTCCTCAACCCACCCATGGGGGTCCTGAACCCACTTGGGGATCCCCAGTATGGGACTGGGGGGGCCTGGGGGGCCTGAACCCCCCCCATGGGGTCCTGAACCCACCCATGGGGGTCCTGAACCCACCTGGGGATCCCTGGTATGGGACTGGGGGGGCCGGGGGGACCTGAACCCACCCATGGGGGTCCTCAACCCACCCAGGGGATCCCCCGCCCCGGTACGGGACTGGGGGGGCCTGGGGGGCCTGAACCCACCCACGGGGGTCCTGAACCCACCTGGGGACCCCCGACCCCCAGTACGGGCCTGGGGGAATGGGGAGGGGGGGCCTGGGGGTCCTGAACCCCCCACAGGGGTCCTGAACCCACCCAGGGACCCCCACCCCTGGTACAGCCCTGAACCCCCCCTGGTGTTCCCCCAGGGCTGAGGGGGTGGGAGGGGGGTCCTGGGGGTCCCTGACCCCCCCCCGGTGTCCCCCCAGGGCTGCGTCGGCAGCGGAAG
>NW_020919886.1:0-866 GCF_003984885.1 Neopelma chrysocephalum | reverse complement strand
TCCCCTCAGGGCCCCAAATCCCCGTTTTTCCATCCCCAAATCCGTCCCCTCCGGGCACCTCCAGCCCCACCCGGGCCCCACCCGGGCCCCTCCCTCCCCTCGGGGCCCTTCCCCGGGCGGGGCCCGTGGGCGGCGGCGGCGGCGCATCCTCGGCCCGGGGCGGGGCCGCGCCTCTCTCGGGACCCCTCCGGGACCCCCGGGGGTGCCCAAAGACCCCCAAAACCCCCCTCAAGACCCCCAAAAGCCCCCTCGGGACCCCCCCCAAAACCCCCGCCCCCGGTACCGGGAGCGTCGCGGGCCCTTCCCGGCGGCGGCGGCGCCGGAAGCGACGTCACTGACGGGCGTCCCGAGCGGCCAATGAGAGGCCGCGGCGCCGCCGGGGAGGCCCCGCCTTCCCCGGCCCCGAGCGGTTGCCGTGGCAACGGCGCCACAGGGGGGAGTCGCCGCGCGCTGATTGGGCGGAGCGGCTGCTCGTCAAAAAGGCGCGGCCAATCAGCGCCAGGCGTCGCCCACCGGGGCGGGACTTGGGTCGGAGCAGCCAATAGGAGCGGCGAGAGGGGATGATTGGCGGGCGCGGTGGCCAATGGGGCAGGGAGGGAGGGGCTGTGGCGGGGAAGGGGCAAGATGGCGGCGGAGAGGGACGGAGGCCCCGAGGGGACAAAGCGCGGCGGCGGCGGCGCCTTCGCGTGTAACCTGCGCCAGGGGCACCTGGGGACACCTGGGACACACCTGGGACACACCTGGGACCCCTCTCATCCCATCTTGGGACCCCCCAACCTCCTGGGACCCCCCTCCACACTGAGGTTAAAGCTCCTTTTTCCCCCTCCCCGCGTCCGTTTCGGGGCGTTCAGGGGGTTTCTCGACGC
>NW_020919885.1:0-490 GCF_003984885.1 Neopelma chrysocephalum | reverse complement strand
ATCACACCCGGACACCCCAAAACCCCTTCTGGGCACCCCAAACCCCCTCCTGGACACCCCAAACCCCCTCCTGGGCACCCCAAACCCCCCCCGCCGAGCCCGGCCCTGCTCATGACAGGGATGGGACGGACTGGGTGGGGCACCGGGGGGGCACAGCTGGGCCGGGCACCCCAAAATCCCACCCTGGCACCCCAAAAAACCCCTTCTGGGCACCCCAAACCCCCCCCGCCGAGCCCGGCCCCGCTCATGCCAGGGCTGCCACGGGCGAGCGGTTTTCCAGGCGCCGGGAATGAGCCGGGAATGACTCTGGGATGACTCTGGGATGACTCAGCTCCGGCCGCAAAAAGGGGGGGTCGGGAGGGGGGGGATTAAGGGGGGGACACGTCCTGAGGGTGTGTCCCCTGTCTGGGGTGGGGGGGCACCCTGGGGACCCCCCGATGAGTCACGGGGAGGGGCCCCTTGGGTGGGGTTCGCCCGGCGCTGGGGGGGG
>NW_020919884.1:0-598 GCF_003984885.1 Neopelma chrysocephalum | reverse complement strand
GTATAGTGATGCGACATCATCGTATCCGGATGTGTCATCATCGTATCCCAATGTGACGTCAGCATATCGCGACATGATGTTGTCATATCGTGATGTGACATCATCGTATCGCGACGTGACACTGTCATATCGCGGCGTGACATCGTTGTATTGCGACATAATGTCACCATATCACGACATAGCGTCATCGTATCGCAACATAACGTCATCGTATCGTGACGTCATTGTATCGCAAAGTGACATCATCGTTTCGCGACGTGACATCGTCGTGTCGTGACATGGGGCCCCCCCCCCGGATCAGACAGTACGAACACAACACCCATCACGGGGCTCAGTGCAAGGGTGTCATCACCTCCAGGGGGTGGGGGGCTCCCAGTGACACCAGTACAGCCCCCAGTGACCCCTCCCAGTGCTCCCAGTGACCCCTCCCAGTGACACCAGTGCCCCCTCCCAGTGCCGCCAGTGACACCAGTACGGCCCCCAGGACCCCAGTGCCCACCTTGAGCAGGATGATGTCGATCTCCGAGTATCTCATGCCGTGCACCAGGATCGGGATCAGCCTGGGGGGGACACGGGAGGGTCAGGGGGGGGATTTGGG
>NW_020919883.1:0-938 GCF_003984885.1 Neopelma chrysocephalum | reverse complement strand
GGGGGGGGTCTGAAGGGTTCTGGGCGGTTCGGGGGCACCGGGGCGGGGGCAGGCCGGGGTCCGGGGGCTCCGCATGGGCTCCGGGCTGTCCCTGCGCTCCAGGTCCGCCCCCCGAGATGTGCCCCACACGTGTCCCCACACCCCAGGCCACCCCACGGCCACCGTGTCGCCCCTGAGAGGTTCCCCAGTGCCACCCGCAACCCCTTTCCCCCCTCAGACCACCCTGCGGGGATGGAGGGGCTTGGGGAGGAGGAGGTGACACCCCCAGACGTGCCCCACGTGCCTCCCTGCGTTCCATACATCCCCCCCCATGTCCCAAAGTCCCCCAGATGTGCCCCACGTATGTCCCTGTGCCCCACTCACACACCCCACGTGTCCCCGCACCCCAGGACACCCCAGAGGCACCAGGTCTCCCCCACATATGCCCCACACGTGTCCCTGTGCCCCCAGGATCCACCACATGCGCCCCACATGTGTCCCTGTGTCCTCAGGATCCCCCAGATGTGCCCCACACGTGTCCCTGTGTCCCCAGGATCCCCCAGATGTGCCCCACATGTGTCCCTGTGCCCCCAGGATCCCCCAGATGTGCCCCACACGTGTCCCTGTGCCCCCAGGTTCCCCCAGATGTGCCCCACATGTGTCCTCATGCCCCACCCACACACCTCACATGTCCCCATGCCCCAGGACACCCCTCAGCCCCCCCGGGCAGTTCCCCAGTGCCACCCCCAACCCCTCTCCTCCTCCCAGGACCCTCCTCCTCCAGGGATGGAGGGGCGTGGGGAGGAGGCGCCGGGGCCGGACCCGGACGCGTCAGAGCCGTCGGAGGACGAGGAGGAGCAGGAGGAGGAGGAGGAGGAGGAGGAGGAAGGCTCGGGGGTGTGCGTGACCCCAGCCCTGCTGAAGGCCTGCACGGGCGAGTTCTCCCTGGAGTCCATCCT
>NW_020919882.1:0-945 GCF_003984885.1 Neopelma chrysocephalum | reverse complement strand
GGGGGCACTGGGGACATTGGGGGGGCATTGGGGGGACACTGGGGGGGACATTGAGGGGACATTGAGGACATTGAGGACATTGGGGGACATTGAGGATGTTGGGGGACATTGGGGGACACTGGGGACATGGGGGTGTCCAGGAGCAGCACTGACCGTTTGTCTCCTTGTTCTCCCCATCCCCGTGTGTCTCCCCTGTCCCTGTGTGTCCTCCTTGTCCCCTCCTGTCCCCCCATCCCCTCCTGTCCCCATGTGTCCCCCCTGTCCCTGTGTCCCTGTGTGTCCGTGTGTCCCCCCGTCCCCATGTGTCCCCCTTGTCCCTGTGTGTCCCCGTGTGTTCCCCCCATCCCCTCCTGTCCCCGTGTGTCCCCTCGTCCCTGTGTGTCCCCCTTGTCCCCTCCTGTCCCCCCATCCCCTCCTGTCCCTGTGTGTCCCCCTGTGTCCCTGTGTATCCCACCCTGTCCCTGTGTGTCCCCCCCATCCCCTCCTGTCCCCCCGTCCCCCTGTGTCCCCCCTGTCCCTGTGTGTCCTCTCCTGTTCCCCCGTGTGTCCGTGTGTCCCCCCGCACGAGGAGGGGGCGATTTCCACGCGCTCCATGAGCCCCTGGAGCTGCTCCCGCACGTCCCGGGCCCGGCGCAGGGAACGGGCCTGGACAAAGTGCTCGTAGCACCACTGCAGGGAGTGACCGCTGGCCACCCACTGACCACGGGGACAGCAGGGGGACAGGGGGACAGGGGGGACAGGGGGACAGGAGGGGACACACGGGGACAGCAGGGGACACACGGGGACACGAGGGGATGGGGGGGACACACGGACACACGGGGGAACAGGAGAGGACACACAGGGACAGGGGGGACACAGGGGGACGGGGGGACAGGAGGGGATGGGGGGGGACACACAGGGACAGGGTGGGATACACAGGGACACAGGGGGACACACAGGGACAGG
>NW_020919881.1:0-303 GCF_003984885.1 Neopelma chrysocephalum | reverse complement strand
GGGGGTGGACGCGCTGCGGGTGGGGATGGGCAGCGGCTCCATCTGCATCACCCAGGAAGGTGGGTGACACAGTGACACCAGCCCGGGACCCCCCACAACCCTCCCTGAGTCCCCCCTGACCTCCCTGGATCCCCCTTGATCTTCAGATCCCCCAAACCCCTCAGGGCTCCCTGACCCCCAACACCCTGGGAACCTCGGACATCCCAAACCCCCCGCGTGGCACCGGGACCCCCCGACCCACCCTGGCACCCCGGGACCCCCCGGAGCCCCCACCTCTGGCACCCTGGGAACCCCCAGGCCGCC
>NW_020919880.1:0-660 GCF_003984885.1 Neopelma chrysocephalum | reverse complement strand
CCCCCCCCAGAGCCCAAACCCCCGCCTGACCTTCTGCCTCAAGACCTACGAGCGGCTCTTCTGGCTCGTGGCCCCCTCGGCCGAGGCCCTTCGCATCTGGATGGACGCCGTGCTCACCCTCACCCGCGCCGGGGGGGCCTTCTGAGACCCCCCCCTCCCAAAAAATCCCCCCCAAAATCCCCCCAGAATCCCCCCAAAATCCCCTCAGAATCCCTCAAATCCAACATCCCCCCCCCAAACCCAACCGGGAGCGATGGGTGGCCCTTTTTCCCCCCCCTCTCCCATTTCTCACCCTCTTCCCCCTCACGTTTCCCACCCTTTCGCCCCCCCCCTCCCCACGAACCGCATGGGAGCCCCGACCCCTTACTGGGAGCACTGGGAAGCCCCCAGTTCACCCCTGGGGATCCCACCCGCTGTATTTATTGAAGCTTTTTTTGGGACAAAGCTCCTGTTCCTGGTCGTCCTTGGGGGATGGCACCAAATCCCAATGTCCCCCCAAATCCTCACATCCCCCCCAAACCCCCCGAGCCTCCCCTCCCCCAGACCCCCGCGGGCCCCCCCAAAACCACACGAGGCCTGTAGAAAACGGGGTTTTATTGCCACCACGGGCAAGGGGGGGGGGGTAATAAATAGGGGTTTTGGGGGGTCCCCCGGCTCTGG
>NW_020919879.1:0-368 GCF_003984885.1 Neopelma chrysocephalum | reverse complement strand
GGGGGGGGGCGGCCCCCGCCGGGTGGGTTTGAGCCGAGCGGGGCCCGAACCGCGGGCGGAAAGAGCCGAAAGCGGCCGGAAAGAGCCGAAGCGCCCCGGCCGGGCATGAGGAGCGGCGGCCACCGGAGCCCCCCGCGCCCCCCGCCCGGGGCCGACGCCCCCGGGGCCGCCGGGCCGAGCCCGCCGGGGAGCGGGGCCCGCTGGTGACGCCGCCGCCGCCGCCGCCGCGGGAGGGGGGGTGGGTCTGGGCTATGCGGTGGTGGCTGCGCGCCGCCGTCCTCAGCCTGCTCGCCGGAGCCGGCGGTGAGTCCGGGGGGGCGAGGGGGGGGCTTCGGGGGTGCCGGTGGGGTCGGGAGGGGTTGGTGCCG
>NW_020919878.1:0-1984 GCF_003984885.1 Neopelma chrysocephalum | reverse complement strand
CCCCCCCCCCCCCCCCGCCCCTCCCCCCGCTGGAACCGGACCCTCCCCCCCCGGACCCGCCCCTCCCCCTCCCCCCGGACCCCTCCCCCCACCCCCTGTCCCCCTTCCCCTGGTTCCACGGGACCCTCGGGAGGGTCCGGGCGGCTCAGCTGGTGCTGCAGGGGGGGAGGGGGGGACACGGGATGTTCCTGGTGAGGCAGAGCGAGACCAGGAGGGGCGAGTTCGTGCTCACCTTCAACGTGCAGGGCAAGGCAAAGGTGAGAAAATAAACCTAAACCAGTTTTTACAGGGCTAAAATGGGATTTCTGGGGTTAAATCCAGTTTTTGGGGGGTTAAATCCTGATTTTCGGGGGTTAAAACCCCAATTTGGGGAGTTAAATTGAGATTTTCGGGCTTCAAAACCTGGGGTTTCAGGGGTTAAATCAGATTTTGGGGGGGTTAAAACTGGATTTTGGGGGGTTAAATTGGGATTTTGGTGGTTAAACTTGAGATTAGGATGAGTACGTGCTCAACTTTAGGGTGCAGAGAAAGACCAAAGTAAAAGGCTTAAACTCAGGTTTTGGGGGTAAAAACTGGATTTTGGCATTCAAAACCTGGGATTTTTGGGGTTAGATTGAGATTTCTAGGGTTGGAGTTAAATTGGGGGTTCTGGGGTTAAATGGGAGCCCGGGGGGGGACACGGGATGTTCCTGGTGAGGCAGAGCGAGACCAGGAGGGGGGAGTTCGTGCTCACCTTCAACGTCCAGGGCAAGGCAAAGGTAAAAAAAATAGGATTTATGGGGTTAAAACCAGTTTCTGGGGGTTAAATCCGGATTTTCGGGGGTTAAATGTGAATTTTTGGAGGTTAAAACCGGATTTTTGGGGGTTAAATCCGAGTTTTCGGGGGTTAAAACCGGATTTTTGGGAGTTAAATCCGAATTTTTAGGGGTTAAAACTGGATTTTTGGGGGTTAAAATCAGATTTTTGGGGGTTAAATCCGAATTTTTGGGGGTTGAAACCAGATTTTTGGGGGTTAAGTGTGAATTTTTGGGGGTTAAAACTGGATTTTGGGAGGTTAAAATGTGATTTGTAGGGTTAAATTGGGGTTAAACTGGGATTTCTGGGGTTAAATGGGAGCCCGGGGGGGGACACGGGATGTTCCTGGTGAGGCAGAGCGAGACCAGGAGGGGCGAAAGGCAAAGGTGAGAAACCCGAAATTGTGGCGTTAAATTGGGGTTTATGGGGTTAAATCCGGATTTTCGGGGGTTAAAACCCCAATTTGGGGAATTAAAATGGGATTTTGGGGGGTTGAACCAGAGATTTGGGAGGTTAAAATCAGGTTTTTGGGAGTCAGAACTGAGGTTGGGGGGGGGTTAAAATGGGATTTATGGGGGTTCTAAGGGGATTTGTGGGGTTAAATTGGGATTTATGGGGTTAAACTGGGATTTCAGGTCTTAAAACCATGATTTGGGGGTTCAAAACCCGGGATTTGGGGGTTTAAACCTGAGTTCTCTGAGCCCCATTTTTTGTGTTTTACTCCCATTTTCGTGTTTCTTTCCCCATTTTTCATGTTCTTGTCCCTGGTTTTGGGGTCCTTTTCCCCATGTTTGGGGTCCCTCAGCCCCATTTTTAGTGTTTTACCCCCATTTTTTAGTGTTTTACCCCCATTTTTTGTGTCTCTCTCCCCGTTTTTGGGGTCCCTTTTGCCATTTTTGGGGTCCCTGACCCCGGGGTGTATTTTGGGCCCCCCCAGCACCTGCGTCTGTCCCTGAACGAGGATTCCCAGTGCCGTGTCCAGCACCTCTGGGGGACCCTCACACCCACTTTTTAGGGTTTTATCCTCATTTTTCATGTCCCTCTCCTCATTTTTGGGGTCCCTTTCCCCATTTTCGGGGTCTTTTTCTCCATTTTTTAGCGTTTTACTCTCATTTTTTGGGTCTGGGTCCCCATTTTTTGGGTCTCTCTTTATTTTTTTGGGGTCCCTTTTGCCATTTTCGGGGTCCCT
>NW_020919877.1:0-565 GCF_003984885.1 Neopelma chrysocephalum | reverse complement strand
ACCCCAGGGTGGTCTCCCCTCACCCAGGAGGGTCTCCCCTCACCCCAAGGGGGGTCTCCCCTGCCCCTCATCCCAGGGGTCTCCCCTTGCCCCAGGGTGGTCTCCCCTCACCTGTCCCCCCCAAGGTGGGTCTCTCCCCACCCCAGGGTGGTCTCCCCTCACCCCAGGGTGGTCTCTCCCCACCCCAGGGTGGTCTCTCCCCACCCCAGGGTGGTCTCCCCTCACCCCAGGAGGGTCTCCCCCCATCTGGGGGTCTCCCCCCACCCCAGGGTGGTCTCCCCTCACCCCAGGGTGGTCTCTCCCCCCCTCCCCAGGTGTACTGGCCGTACCTGCTGATCAGCAAGAAGCGCTACGCGGGGCTCTGCTTCTCGGGGGGCTCCGGGGCCCCCCCAAAACTCGACTGCAAGGGGCTGGAGGCCGTCAGGAGGGACAACTGTCCCCTGGCTGCCAACCTGGTCACCGCCTGCCTCAGGAGGATCCTCCTGCACAGGTGGGACCCCCAAAAACGGGGGGGAGACCCCCGGAAATACAGGGAAAATTTGGGGGAAATACAGGGAAAATTGGG
>NW_020919876.1:0-852 GCF_003984885.1 Neopelma chrysocephalum | reverse complement strand
ATATATATAATATATAAAACATATAAGTATATATAAATACATAAAATATATATAAATATATATATCAATATATAATATATATATAAAATATACATAAAAAAATATAAAAATACATATAAATGTATTTTTAAAAATTATAAAAATAATAACCCCCCCGAGCCCCCCCAGGTGGGTACCTGATCTCCCCGAACTGCTGCCCCTCCGCCTCCAGGTCCCAGAGTTTGACGGTGCTGTCCCAGGAGCCGGAGCAGACGCGGGACCCGCGCGCGGCCAAGCACCAAACCCAGCCCTGGGGGGGACCCCAAAGTGCTGCGGGACCCCCCCAGAACACCTCGGGGAGGGAGGGGAGGGGGAGAGTTGAAGGAGTTTAAAGCCCACCTTGTGCGTCCCGCTGCGCCCCGAGCCCAGAGCCTTGACCAGAACCTTCCCGGGGGGGCCCCGGCCCAGCTCCCGCAGGTCCCAAAGGTTCACGTTGCGGTCGCGGGCCCCGGAGACGCACAGGGAGCCCCCCTGGAATGGGGGGGGACAGGTGAGAGGGGAAAAACCCCCTGGGAGCCCCCCAAAGACACAGAGGGAGCCCCCCCTGGATTGGGGGGGGACGGATGAGAGGGGAAAACCCCCCCTGGATTGGGGAGGAATGCAGACAAGAAGGGAAAAACCCCCTGGGAGCCCCCCTGGTTTGGGAGGGGAGACAGGTGAGAGGGGAAAAACCCCCCTGGGAGCCCCCTGGATTGGGCGGGGGGGGGGACAGGTGAGCGGGGAACCCTCCCCCGGGATCCAAGGACCCTCCCTCGGGGATCCAGGTCCCCCCTTTTTCCCCCCCCGGGGGTCCCACCTGGAGCAGCAGGACGG
>NW_020919875.1:0-1719 GCF_003984885.1 Neopelma chrysocephalum | reverse complement strand
ACCCCCCAAAACTGTCCCAGGACCCCCAAAAATTGTCCCAGAACCCCAAAAACTGCCCCCAAACTCCCCCAAAACTGTCCCAGGACCCCCAAAACTGCCCCAAAAACTGTCCCAGAGCCCCAAAAACTGCCCCAAAAACTGTCCCAGGACCCCAAAACTGTCCCAGAATCCCAAAAACTGCCCCAAAAACTGTCCCAGGACCCCCCAGAACCCCCCTGAGACCCCTCAGACCCCCCCCAGAACTCCCAGACCCCCAAAACCCCCCAAAACTGCCCCAAAATCCCCAAAACTGCCCCAGAAACCCCAAAACTGCCCCAAAAACTGGCCCAGAACCCCAAAAACTGTCCCAGGACCCCCAATTTAGGGTCTCTGGGGTCAGTTTGGGGTCAGTTTGGGTTAATTTGGGGTCAGTTTGTGTTTTTGGGGTGACTCCCTGTGTTTTTGGGGGTCCCTGGGGTCACTTTGGGGTCAGTTTGGTGTTTTTGGGGTGACTCCCTGTGTTTTTGGGGTAATTTGGGTTAATTTGGGGTCAATTTGGGGGTTTTGGGGTCACTCCCTGTGTTTTTGGGGTAATTTGGGGTCACTTTGGGATAATTTAGGGTCACTTTGAGATAATTTAGGGTCACTTTGGGATAATTTAGGGTCACTTTGGGATAATTTGGGGTCTCTCTGGGATAATTTGGGGTCACTATGGGACAATTTGGGGCCGCTTTGGGATAATTTAGGGTCACTTTGAGATAATTTGGGGTCACTTTGGGATAATTTGGGGTCATTTTGGGATAATTTGGGGTCATTTTGGATTAATTTGGGGTCAGTTTTGGATAATTTGGGGTCTCTCTGGGATAATTTGGGGTCTCTACGGGACAATTTGGGGCCATTCTGGGATAATTTAGGGCCACTTTGGGATCTTTGGGGTGACTCCCTGTGTTTTTGGGGGTCCCTGGGGTCACTTTGGGGTAATTTGGGGTAATTTGGTGATTTTGGGGTGACTCACTGTGTTTCTGGGATAATTTGGGTTAATTTGTGGTTTTTGGGGTGACTCACTGTGTTTTTGGGTTAATTTGGGGTCAGTTTGGGGTTTTTGGGGTCACTCACTGTGGTTTTGGGTTAATTTGGGTTAATTTGGTGTTTTTGGGGTGACTCACTGTGTTTTTGGGGGTCCCAGGGGTAATTTTGGGGTCAGTTTGGGGTAATTTGGGTTAATTTGGGGTAATTTGGTGTTTTTGGGGTGACTCCCTGTGTTTTTGGGGTCAGTTTGGGGTAATTTGGGTTAATTTGGGTTAATTTGGGGTTTTTGGGGTCACTCCCTGTGTTTTTGGGGGTCCCTGGGGTCACTTTGGGATAATTTGGGGTAATTTGGGATCTCTATAGGACAATTTGGGGCCACTTTGGGATAATTTAGGGTCACTTTGGGATAATTTGGGGTCTCTCTGGGATAATTTAGGGTCACTATGGGACAATTTGGGGCCACTTTGGGATAATTTAGGGTCACTTTGAGATAATTTGGGGTCAGTTTGGGATAATTTGGGGTCATTTTGGATTAATTTGGGGTCACTTTGGGATAATTTTGGGGTCTCTCTGGGATAATTTGGGGTCACTCTGGGACAATTTGGGGTCACGTGGGGGTGATTTAGGGTCACTTTGGGGTAATTTGGGTTAATTTGGGTTAATTTGGGTTAATTTGGGGTCCATTTTGGGGTTTTTGTCACTCACTGTGTT
>NW_020919874.1:0-2025 GCF_003984885.1 Neopelma chrysocephalum | reverse complement strand
GGGAGGTTTATGTGGATTTTTGAGGGTTTATAGGGATTTTGGGGGGGATTTATGTAGATTTTTGGGGGATTTACGGGGATTTTGGGGGGATTTATGTGGATTTTTGGGGGGGTTTAGGGATTTTGGGAGATTTATGTGGATTTTGGGGGGTTAAAGTGGGATTTGAGAGAGTTAAATCAGGATTTGGGGGGGTTTAAAGTGAGATTTTGGGGCTTATGTGGAATTTGGGGGGAATTTTAAACGAGTTCGAAGGGATTTCCAGAATTTTGGGGGGAATTAAATAAATTTTTGGGGGGATTAAGTGAATCTGGGGGGGTTTAAGTGAATTTTGGAGGGGTTCCATGAATTTTTGAAGGGGTTTTCCATGAATTTTGGGGGCGTTAAATGAATTTTGGGGGGATTTAAACAAATTTTGGGGGAAATTTCGTGGATTTTTGAGGTATTTATATGGATTTTAAAGGGGATTCCAATGAACTTAGGGGGTTTAAATGAATTTTGGGGTGTTTCCATGAATTTTGGGGGGATTAAACAAATTTTTGGGGGGATAAAGTGAATTTTAGGGAGGATTCCACAAATTTTGGGGGGATTTATACAGATTTTGGGAGGATTTAAATGAATTTTGAGTAGATTTAAATGAATTTGGGGGGATTTAAATGAATTTTGCGAGGGGTTAAGTGAACTTTGGGGGGTTTTCCATGAATTTTGGGGGGATTCCCCCAAATTTTGAGGTGTCCCAGTGAATCCTGGGGGGGTTTGAGCAGATTTTTGGGGGCGTTTCGGGTGTTTTTGGGCCCCAAATCCGGTGGTTTTTCCGGCCCCTCCCCCATTTCCTGCCCCAAAGGAAGAGCCCTGGGAGGGGAGGGGGGGGCAAAGGAGGATTTTGGGGGGTCCCCAAAACCCAGAGGGGGGTTCAGGGGGGGTTTTGGGGGTCCCCAAACCCCCCCAGACCCCCCCAAACTGGGACTCACCCAGTTCAAACTGGACCTGGGGGGGGAGGGGCACCCGCAGCAGCTGCAAGAAAAGGAGGTTTTTGGGGGGATTTTGGGGGGGTTTTGGGAGGGTGAGGACCCCAAAATGAGCCCCCCCGGGGTTTTGGGGGGTCTCAGGGGGGTTTTGGGGGTCTCTCACCCCGGATTTATCCAGGAACAAGTGGCAGAATTCCAGGAATTGCTTCCGGCTCTCCTTGGGGTTCGTCCTCCTCAGCAGCTCCACGTGCAGGTAGCAAAGCTTTTTTGGGGAATTTTTTGGGGGTCTCAGGGGGTGTTTTGAGGGGTGGGTGACCCCAAAAAACCCTCTCAGGACCCCTCAAAACCCCCAGGACCCCAAACGCCCCCAAAACCCCCCAAAAACCCCCCTAAAACCTCTTCAAAAACCTCCTCGGGGTTCGTCCTCCTCAGCAGCTCCAAAGATTTTGGGGGGATTTTGGGGGGGTTTGGGGGTCTCAGGGGGTGTTTTGAGGAGTGGGTGACCCCAAAAAACCCTCCCAGGACCCCCCAAAACCCACAGGACCCCCCAAAAATCCCCAGGACCCCCAAACCCCCCCAAAAATCTCCGTGGGGTTCGTCCTCCTCAGCAGCTCCAAAGTTTTGGGGGGATTTTGGGGGTTCCAGTTGGGATTTTGGGGGTTTTTGGGGTTCCCAGGTGTGATTTTGGGGTTCCCAGGTGTGATTTTGGGGTTTTTTGGGGTGATTTGGGGTGTTTTTGGGGTCTCACCAGGGGACAGGAATCGAACTGCAGCACCACGTGCTGCACAAAGGCCAGCAGGGGGGATTTTGGGGGGGATTTGGGGGTCCCAGGTGTGATTTGGGGAGTTTTGGGGGGTCCCAGATGGGATTTTGGGGTTCCCAGGTGTGATTTGGGGGTTTTTTGGGGTGATTTGGGGTGTTTTTGGGGTCTCACCAGGGGACAGGAGTCAAACTGCAGCACCACGTGCTGTACAAAGGCCAGCAGGGGCAGGGGTCGGACCCGCAGCAGCTCCAGGCTCTGGAATTCGGGGCTTTTCTCCTCGGGGGTCTTTTGGGGGGG
>NW_020919873.1:0-621 GCF_003984885.1 Neopelma chrysocephalum | reverse complement strand
GGGGGGGGGCCCCCTCCTCACCAACTACGCGCTGACGCTGCTGGTCGTGTTCTTCCTGCAGACCCGGAGCCCCCCCGTGCTGCCCTCGGGGCTGCGCCTGCGGGACCTGGCGGGTGAGAGACCCCCCCCCCGGGGGTTTGGGGGGTGTCCCCTTCGTTCTGAGACCCCCCCGGGGGTTTGGGGGGTGTCCCCTCCCGTTCTGAGACCCTCCCTCCTCACTGTGGGGTCCCCCCCAGGCCCCGAGGACCGTGCCCAGGTGGGGGGGTGGGATTGCAGCTTCCCCCGGGACCCCTCTGTGCTGGAGCCCAGCGGGAACACCCAGAGCACAGGTGAGAGACCCCCCCAAACTGGGCAGGGGGGGACACACCCAAATCCCTCGGGGGGCACTGAATTTTTGGGGGTGTCTGGTTTTGGGGAGTGTTTTAGGGATCTGGTTTCGGGGGGTCCCAGGGGGGCTCTCTGGATATTTTTGGGGGTGTCTGGGTATTTTCGGGGGTACCTGGACACGTCTGGGTGATTTTGGGGATGTCAGGGTGTTTTTTTGGGGCACCGACTGGTTTCAGGGTGGTTTTGGGGGTCCCAGGACTGGCTGAACCTCCCCCCCTTTCCCTCCAAGTTCTC
>NW_020919872.1:0-1253 GCF_003984885.1 Neopelma chrysocephalum | reverse complement strand
GTTATTTTGGGTCTGGGGGGGTTATTTTGGGTCCGAGAGGGTTTATTTGGGCTCTGGGGGGGTTTCTTGGGGTCTGGGTTTTTATTTGGGGTCGGAGGGGCACAGGGGGGGTTATTTGGGGTCTGGGGGGTTATTTGGGGTCTGGGGGGCTCATTGGGGGCTTTGGGGGGGCCACGAAGGGGTTATTTGGGGTCTGGGAGGGTTTGGAGGGTCTAGGGAGAAACGGGGGGGGGGATTTGGGGATCCCGGGGGGAGTTGGGGGGTCCCGGGAGATTTTTGGGGCCGTTCTGGGGGGTTTGGGGGTCCCGAGGTGGTTTTGGGGCCGTTCCGGTGGTTTTGGGGTTCCCGGAAGATTTTTGGGGCCGTTCTGGGGGGTTTGGGGGGTCCCGATGGATTTTTGGGGCCGTTCCGATGGTTTTGGGGGTCCCGGGGGGTTTTGGGGCCGTTCCGTTGGATTTTGGGGTTCCCGGGAGATTTTTGGGGCCGTTCCGTTGGGTTTCGGGTCCCCGGGTCCGGGGGGGGGGTTTTGGGGGGTCCCGGGGGTCCCCCCGGGTCCGTTTCCATGGAAACCGCGACCCCCCGTCCCGCCCCCCCCTCCCCTCACCTGCCGGAACCGCGGGAACGCGTGGCGGGGGGCGGGGCCTGGGTGGGCGTGGCCAAGGAAGGGGAGGAGCCTGATTCGTTACCTTAAAAGGCGGTGGGCGGGGTTATGGGCGGAGTTATCGGATGACGTCATAATGGGCGGGGTTGGGGCGGAGCTATTGGCTGATAAGAGTTGTGGGCGGGGCTTCGTGCTTTTTACAGCGGTGGGCGTGGTTTGGGGCGGGGCTATCGACTTCCGCGGGTTGTGGGCGTGGCTTTGAGTTCTTATCTGGTTGTGGGCGGGGTAATGGGCGGAGTTAATGGTTTATACGGTGTGGGCGGGGCTTTGTTGTTTTCGTGGTGGTGGGCGGGGTTGTGGGCGTGGTTTTTACTTCTACGGCTGTGGGCGTGGTTTAATGGGCTAATACGGATGTGGGCGTGGCCGGGGGCGGAGCTATGACTTTATACGGCTGTGGGCGTGGTTAAAGAGCGCCGTGATTGGCTCGCACGGCCGTGGGCGGGGTTAGGGGCGGGGTTAGGGGCTAATGCGGTTGTGGGCGTGGCCAAGAGCCTGATTATTGCGTTCTAATTAGGTGGGAGGGATTAGAGGGCGTGGCCATGGCTTTACATGGCGGTGGGCGTGGTTACGGAGTTGTGGGTGGGGTCGGGGG
>NW_020919871.1:0-2004 GCF_003984885.1 Neopelma chrysocephalum | reverse complement strand
GGGACAGGGGGATGGGGGTGGCAGGAGGTGACAGAGGGGACAGGGGGCACTCAGGAGGGGGCAAGGGGGACCCTGGGAGGGGACAAGGGACAGGGGGGTCCTTGGGAGGTGACAAGGGACAAACTTGTCCCAGGGAGGGGACAGGGGGACACAGGGAGGGGACAGGGGGGACACCGAGGAGAGGACAAGGGGGACCCTGGGAGGGGACAGGGGGACCCCAGAAAGGGACAAGGGACACGGGAACCCTGGGAGGTGACAAGGGGGACACTCAGGAGGGGACAAGGGACATGGGGATCCTGAGAGGGGACAATGAGGACCCCCAGGAGGAGACGGGGGGACACCAAGGAGGTGACAAGGGGGACCCAGGGAGGGGACAAGGGACACGGGGACCCCTGAGGTGATAAGGGGACCCCAGGAGGTGACAAGGGACAAATGTGTCCCAGGGAGGGGACAGGGGGGACACTCAGGAGGTGACAGGGGGACACTCAGGAGGTGACAAGGGACATGGGCACCCTGGGAGGTGACAAGGGGACCCCTGGGAGGTGACAAGGGACACGGGGGACCCCGGGAGGTGACAAGGGGGACTCTGGGAGGTGACAAGGGCCACCCCAGCCCCCGTGCCGTCCCCGTCACCCCCCCGTGTCCCCACAGGTGTCCCCAGAGGTGTCCCCACAGGTGTCCCCAGGGGTGTCCCCAGAGGTGTCCCCGCCATCTCTGGAGCCGCTGGTGGCCGCGGTGGCCGCCCTGCACGAGCTGGGGACCCTCCTGGGGGCCACCGCGGGTGACCTGTCCCTGTCCCCTGTGTCACCGTCCCTGCGGGGGGCCCTGGTGACCCTCGCCCACGACGTCGCCCGCGCCCTGCGCCCGCCGCCCGCCTTCCCCCTCAGCGCCCTCCTCGCCCGGGCCACCAAAGACGCCACCAAAGATGCCACCAACGATGCCACCGGCGGTGCCACCACCCCGGGGGACAACTGGCCCGAGGTGGTGGCCGCGGCCAGGGCGTGGCGGGACGAGGTGGCCGCGGCCGAAGCCGCTTGGACCGACCTGAGCCGCCGGGCCGCCGAGTTGGGCCACCTCTGCCAGGCCGTGGCTACCGAAGCTGGCGGCCCGGTGGCCACTGCAGCACGACTGGAGGCCACCACGGCACAACTGGAGGCCGCCAAGGGCCGGTGCCGCGCCGAGCTGGGCGACCTTCGTGCCGCCGCGGCGCGGGTGCCGCTAGCCCTGGAGCGGGAGGAGGTGGCCAAAGCCCTGAGTGACCACGAGGAGCGGGTGGCCCAGGGCGCGGCCGCGCTGGCCGCGGCCACCCGGGAGCAGGAGGAGGCGGCCGAGGCTCGGAACGAGGCCGTGGTGGCCACCAAAAGGGCGCAGAGGGCCCAGAAGGTCGTGGGGCCGCTGAAGGATTTGGCGGCCGCCTGCGCCGGCGCGGCCGAGCTGCACCGGGGCCTCCTCGGGGACGTCCGGGCCGCCGTGGTGGCCACCGAGGAGGCGGCTCGAGGTGGCCACGGTGGTGGTTGTGGTGGCCATGGTGGGGTCCCCGAGGGGGTGTTGGGGGCGGCGGAGGTGGCGGAGAGGGTGTGGGCGGCCGTGGGTGCCCTGGGCCGGCGGCACCTCGGGGGCATCGTGGGTGATGTCATCGTGCTGGTGGCCGGGGGGGCAACCGGGGGGGCAACCGGGGGGGGGACCGGGGGGGGGGGGGGGGTGGGGGGGGCCAGGGGGGACATCCCAGCGCTGCTGGGGGGGAAGTGATGTCGTCGGGGGCGTGGTGATGTCATAAGGGGTGAGGGTGATGGCATCAGGGATGTGGTGATGTCATCGGGGGAAGTGATGTCATCGGGGATGTGGTGATGTCATCGGGGGAAGTGATGTCATCAGGGACCTGGTGATGTCATCGGGGACGATAGTGATGTCATTGGGGACGCGGTGATGTCATCGGGGACCTGGTAATGTCATTGGGGATGGTGATGTCACTGGGGATGTTGTGATGTCATTGGGGACACCAGT
>NW_020919870.1:0-1481 GCF_003984885.1 Neopelma chrysocephalum | reverse complement strand
ACCGGGACCCTGCGGCTGCAGGTGAGGGACAGGGATCGGGAATGGGAGCAGGAATGGGATGTAGGGTGGGACACAGGGATATGGGGCTGCAGGGACACACCCTCCTCTGATCCCCTGTGGCTGCAGGTGAGGGGGGATCAGGATGCTGAGATCAGGGATGGGACTGGGACAGGGATGGAAATGGGGACAGGGACAGGGATGGGGATAAGAATGGGACAGGGACGAAGATGGGGACAGGACACGGACAGGAACAAGGATGGGAATGGGGATGAGGGCAAGAATGGGACAGGGACAGGAATGGGGTCAGGATGGGGATGGGAACGGGTACAGGGAGAAGGACAGGAACGAGGACAGTGATGGGGACTGGGACAAGGATGGGGATGGGGAGAGAGATAAGGGTGGGATGGGGAGAGACACAGTGACAGGGGTGGGAACAAGGACGGGGACAGGGACAAGGGGGGGACAGGGATAAGAGCAGGGATAGGAATGGGGAAATGAGCGAAGACTGGGATGGGATGAGAATGGGAACGTGGTGAGGACTGGGAAAGGGATGGGGTCAGGGATGGGGACTGGGATGAGATCAGGGATGGGGACAGGGATGGGGATAGGGAGGGGGTCAGGGATGGGATCAGGGATGGGGTTGGGATGGGGTTGGGATGGGGACAGGGATGGGGTCAGGGATGAGATCAGGGATGGGGTTGGGATGGGGTCAGGGATGGGGACAGGGATGGGGACAGGGATGGGGTCAGGGATGTGGGCAGGGATGGGGACAGGGATGGGGACAGGACAGGTGGTGGCACGAGCCTGCTGGGGCTTGTCCGTCCCCACCAGTGGCTCTGGGGGGATCCCCGTGCCGGGGGACGGGCACTGGGGGTCACGGGGGGCTGTGGCTGATCCCAGGGGGCTGGGGCTGATCCTGGGGGGGTGTGGGGACATGGTGTGTGCCGGGGGGGCAGGGTGGCTGCCAGGGGGGCACGGTGGACGCCCGTGGGTGCTGACGGTGCCGGGGGGTCCCGGGCAGGCGCCGGGGGCTGAGGGGCCGAGCGGGCCCCCCCTGTTCTGTGTCCTGCGGGGCCCCGACCTGCTGTGCTACGGCAGCGCCCACCAGGCCGAGGCCGGGCAGGAGCCCACCCTCACCATCGCCGTCACCAGGGTACGGGGGCACGGGGGGCACGGGGGGCACGGGGGGGCGGGGGGGACAGGGGGGGGGGGTGGGGGGACATGGGGGGCTCTGGGGGGCACAGGGGCTGCGGGGTCCCAGCGCTGTGCCCCCCCAGGACACGCGGGTGCGGGCGGAGCCGGGGGGGCGCGGGCAGCCCCCCGTGGTGGCCGTCACCAACCAGCTGGGGGGCGAGGAGGTGACCCACGCCCTGGTGGCCGAGAGCGCGGCCGAGGCCCAGCGCTGGCTTGAGGCCTTCGAGCAGCACCTCTGCAACCTGGGTGAGTGGAGACCCCCCCGTGGACCCCCAAGCCCGCAGGAA
>NW_020919869.1:0-457 GCF_003984885.1 Neopelma chrysocephalum | reverse complement strand
CCCCCCAAATCCCCCTCAAACCCCCCTAAATCCCCTTCAAATCCCCCCCAAACTCCCTGAACTCCCCTCAAACTTTTCCCAAATCCCCCCAAAATCCCCCCAAATCCCCCCCAGATCCCCACAAATCCCCCTCAAACTCCCCAAATCCCCCTCAACCCCCCCAAATCCCTCCAAAACCCTCCAAAATCCGCCCCAAATCCCCCCCAACCCCTGAGACCCCCCCCAAAAACACCCTGAGCCCCCCAAACTCTTCACAGGACGAGCCCCCCCCCCCCCAAATGGAGCCCGAGGAGGGTCTGAATGGGGTGAGTGGAGACCCCTCCCCAAAATGGGGGGTCTGGGGGGTTTTTGGGGGTGTCCTGGGGGTCTTGGGGGGTGTCCTGGGGGTCTCCTGTGGGTCTGGGGGTTTTGGGGGGGTCTCTGAAACCCCCCTGGCCCCCCCTTTTTAGCCCCCCCC
>NW_020919868.1:0-813 GCF_003984885.1 Neopelma chrysocephalum | reverse complement strand
GGGGGGGGGGAGACATGGGGTGAACACCAGAATAGGGGGGAGGGCATGGGGTGAGCCCCAAAATGGGGGGGGACACAGGGTGAACACCAGAATGGGGGAGGGGGAAACGGGGTGAGCCCCAAAATGGGGATGGCGGGGACACAGAGTGAACCCCAAAATGGGGGGGGACAAAGGGTGAACACCAGAATGGGGGGAAGAGCATGAGGTGAACACCAGAATGGGGGGGAGGGCATGGGGTGAGCCCCAAAATGGGGATGGGGGGGACACAGCCTGCACCCCGACACTGGGGGCATACAGGGGGCACACAGGGGGCACAGACTTTACCCCCTGAAATGGTGGAGAAAGGGGGCAGAACCTGCACCCCCAAAACAGGGTGTCACAGTCTGCACTCCCTGAAATGGGGGGGTCCCAACCTACATCCCCAAAACAGGGGAGGGGGGGGCAAGCCTGAACCTCCAAAATGGGGGAGAGGGGGGTCAAAGTCTGTACCCCAAAACTGGGGGGGGTCATGGATCAGTCCCCCCAGGGCACATCCTGGGCCCCAGGAACTGTCCAGGGGCTCTGCCCCCACCCCTGTACTGGGACAGGGTGAGGGAACGGGGGGACTGGGAGCACTGGGACAGTGCCAGGTCTCTGAGGCACTGGGGGTGACACTGGGGGGGTCCCAGTGGCACTGGGAGGGTCCCAGGGCAATACCAGATCCCTGGGATACTGGGAGGCACTGGGGGCACTGTGGGGGTCACTGGGGGTGGGGGCTGAGGGGGGTTGGGACATAATGGGAGGGACTGGGATGGGCATGGGACGGGCACTGGG
>NW_020919867.1:0-536 GCF_003984885.1 Neopelma chrysocephalum | reverse complement strand
GGGCTCAGAGGGGATGGAGGGGGCTCAGGAGGGACGGGGGGCTCGGGACTGTCCCCTCGCTGCCCTCACACACACACACACACACACACACACACTTGCCAAGTCATGCGGCTCCTCCCGCCCGCAGATCTCGGCCCGTCCCCGCTCCTGGCACGGCCGGGCCCGGCGGGGACGGGGATGTGCCCCGGGGGGGTGCGGGGGGTGCCCGGGGGGGTGCCCGGGGGTGCCCGCGGGGGGCTGACCGCGGGCACAGGGTGCCGGGCAGGAGTCTCTGCGGAAGATCATCACCACCCTCGCCGTGAAGAATGAGGAGATCCAGAACTTCATCTACTCCCTCAAGCAGATGATCCAGAATGTGGAGGTACCAGGGGAGGGGGGGGGGGTTGGGACCTCCCTGCCCCTTGGGGACCCCCCTGGGTGGGATGGGACCACCCTGTCCCCTGGGCACCCCCTGGGTGGGTTGAAACCTCCGTGCCCCATGGGTACCCTGCTGAGTGGGATGGCACCTCCCTGTCCTCTGGGCACCCCCTGGGTGG
>NW_020919866.1:0-735 GCF_003984885.1 Neopelma chrysocephalum | reverse complement strand
CCCCAATGTCCCCCATGTCCCCCCAATGTCCCCCAATGTCCCCCAATGTCCCCAATGTCCCCAATCCCAGCCCGCACCCCCCGAGAGGCCGCCCGGGTTCCGGAGCTGCTGCAGCAGCGCCAGGAGGAGAGAAAGGAGCGGCGGGAAACCTTCCAGTGCGGACTGGGAGGGACTGGGAGGGCACTGGGAGGGTCTGGGAGGGGACTGGGAGGGACTGGGAGGGACTGGGAGGGCACTGGGAGGGACTGGGAGGGACTTGGATGGCACTGGGAGGGACTGGGATGGAGTGGGAGAGAATTGGGAGGGAGTGGGAGGGACTGGGATGGAGTGGGAGGGAGTGGGAGGGACTGGAAGGGACTGGGAGGGACTGGAGGGACTGGGAGGGACTGGGGGGGCACTGGGAGGGTACTAGGAGGGACTGGGAGGGCACTGGGTGGTCACTGGTGGTCGCTGGGTGGTTACTGGGAGCACTGGGCAGTCACTGGGTGGTTACTGGTTTATCACTGGTTTATCACTGGTTTATCACTGGTGTCACTGGTGTCCCTGTCCCCCCCCAGGTGGGCTCCCTACGCCCCGGGGTGGTCACTGGTGGTCACTGGGTGGTCACTGGGAGCACTGGGCAGTTACTGGTTGGTCACTGGGCAGTTACTGGTTTATCACTGGTTTATCACTGGTGGTCACTGGTTTATCACTGGTGTTACTGGGTGGTCACTGGTGTCCCTGTCCCCCCCCCAG
>NW_020919865.1:0-795 GCF_003984885.1 Neopelma chrysocephalum | reverse complement strand
TTCGACGTCACCTACCAAAAATCGGGTGTGGGGGGGCCCCAAAAAAGGGGAGGGGGGGGCCCCGAAAAATGGGGAGGGGGGGCCAAAAATGTGGGGGGAGACACTTCGATGTCATCCACCAAATATCGGGTGCGGGGGGGCCCCCAAAAATGGGGGGGGGGGGGGGGGGAATATTGGGGGGGGGGGCCCTACATTGGGGGGGGGGGGGGGGGGAGGGGGGGGGGGGGGGACCCCCAAAGGGACCCCAAACAGCTTTAGGGACCCCAAAGTGGCCCCGGGAACCCCCAAAAGGAGGACAGGGACCCTCTGGGGGATGGCGGGGACCCCAAAGCGATCCCAGGGATCCCCCAGGACCCCAAAGCGATCCTGGACCCCCAAAGCGACCCCGGGACCCCAAAGCGACCCCGGGACCCCAAAGCAATCCCGGGGAACCCAAAGCGATCCCAGGGACCCCCCAAAGCGACCCCGGGACCCCAAAGTGATCCCAGGGATCCCCCGGGACCCCAAAGCGATCCCAGGGACCCCAAAGCGACCCCGGGACCCCAAAGCGATCCTGGACCCCCAAACGACCCCAGGGATGCCAAAGCGGTCCCAGGGACCCCCAAAGTGATCCGGGGACCCCAAAGCGATCCCAGGGATCCCCAGGGATCCCCAAAGCGATCCTGGAGCCCCAAACTGATCCCAGGGACCCCCAAACGACCCCGGGGACCCCAAAGCCACCCCGGGACCCCCAAATCCCCCAGGCACGGTGTGGATGCTGGAGATCCTGAGCCTGATCCGCTCGGACGGGGACCC
>NW_020919864.1:0-1206 GCF_003984885.1 Neopelma chrysocephalum | reverse complement strand
GAGGAGGAGGATGAAGATGAGAAGGAGAAGGAGGAGGAGGAGGGAGATGGAGGATGCGGAGGAAGAGGAGGAGGAGGAGGAGGAGGAGGAGGATGAAGATGAGGAGGAGGAGGATTAAAGGGATGGAGGAGGAGGAGGATGAAGAGGAGGAGGAGGAGGGAGATGGAGGATGTGGAGGAAGAGGAGGAGGAGGAGGATGCGGAGGAGGAGGAGAGGGAGGAGGAGGAGGAGGAGGAGGAGGAGGAGAGATCAGAGGGGGAGGAGGATGAAGATGAGGAAGGGAAGGATGAGGATGAAGCCGAGGAGGCTGAAGCTCAGGAGGAGGATGAAGAGGAACTCAGGGGATGGGTGAGAGGATGAGGAGGATGAAGATGAGGAGGGGAAGGATGAGGATGAAGCCGAGGGGGAGCAAGAGGATGAAGATGAGGAGGATGAAGCTGAGGATGAGGAGAAGGATGAAGGGGATTGAGGAGGAGGATGAAGCCGAGGAGGAGGAGGAGGATGAAGCAGAGGAGGCTGAAGCCGAGGCTGAGGATGGCCCGGGTGAGGCCGAAGGTGACTCACCTCTCCTCGCCCTCCCGCGCTGCCCCCGGGCCAGGAGGAAGGGGGGGCTCTCGGGGCACAGCGGCAGCAGCAGCAGCTGCAGCGCCGCCGGGACAAGCCCCGCCCCCAACAGCGCCGGCCACGCCCCCGCCGTGCCCAGCAGCGCGCGCAGCCCCAGCACCTGCGGGGGGGGGAGGGGACACACACCACGTGTCGCGACAGGCCGCGATATCGCGCGATATCGCGCGATAGGGGGCGATATCGCGAGATACGGGGGCGGGGTGTCGCGATGTGGCGGCGTGGGTGGCGGGTTTGGGGTTATATCGTGACATGAGGGGGTGTGTCGTGACGTGGGGTTGTATCATGACATGAGGAGCTGTATCATGATGTGAGGGGCTGTATCATGACATGAGCTTATATCGTGACACGAGGGGCTGTTTTGTGACATAATATCGTGACGTGGGGTTATATCGTGACATCAGGGGCTGTATCGTCACATGGGGTTATATCGTGACATGGGGTTATATCGCGATGTCAGGGGCTGTATCGTGACGTGAGGGGCTGTATCGTGACAATATCGTGACATGGGTCATATCGTGACGTGAGGGGCTGTATCATGACATGAGAAGCTGTATCTTGACATGGGGTTATATCGTGACATGG
>NW_020919863.1:0-579 GCF_003984885.1 Neopelma chrysocephalum | reverse complement strand
CCCCCCCGGGCCCCCCCCAGATGCGGTTCATGCTGCTGTTCAGCCGCCAAGGGAAGCTGAGGCTGCAGAAGTGGTACCTGGCCACGGCCGACAAGGACAAGAAGAAGATGGTTCGGGAGCTGATGCAGGTGGTGCTGGCCCGGAAACCCAAAATGTGCAGCTTCCTCGAGTGGAGGGACCTCAAGGTGGTCTACAAGAGGTGAAGCCCACCCCCCCTCAAAAAAAAAACACCCAGTTTTGGCCCCCCCAGGTCCATTTTTGACCCCTCCCGTGTTGGGTCGACCACAAAGAGTTGAATTGGCCGTGGTTGGGTTGACCACATTTGGGGGTTCCTTGGGGACGCCCCCCCAAATCTCTGGGTGGGTTTTGGGGGTCCAGGAGAGCCCCTCCACCCCAATTTTGGCCCCTCCAGGTCCATTTTGACCCCTCCCAACACCCCAAGTTGAGTTGGCCATGGTTGGGTCAACCATGGTGGGCACAACTCCCTCATCTTTGGGGGTTCCTTGGGGACACCCCCAAATCTCTGGGTGATTTTTGGGGGTCCAGGAGAGCCCCCCCAGCCCAATTTTGTCCCCCCCC
>NW_020919862.1:0-411 GCF_003984885.1 Neopelma chrysocephalum | reverse complement strand
CCCCCCCCTCCCCATATCACCGCCATCCGCGCCCCTCCCGCCAACCCCTCGCCCCCAAACCCGGCCCAGCCGTTGCCCGGGACCCCCGGGCTCGTCCCGGTGGCGGCGGGGCGGGCGGGGGGCGGCGGCGGAGGGGGGATGGCGGCGGATGGCGCGGGGGCCGCGCTCACTCACCCCCGACACGGCCATTTTGGCGAGACCAGAGAGGCCGGGGGGCGGTGCCGCGCGGCCGCAAAGCGCCGCGGTGCTGGCACGGCGCGACAGCCGCGCGACGCTGAGGCCGCCGGGCCGTAAAGCGCGGCCGGTTGCCGTGAAAACACGACGGGGGGTTTGCCCTTTTAAAACGGCGATGCGCCGCCTTAAAGTGGTAACGATGGTGGTGGGGCCAGCTCGCTGTAGGGACCCCCCCCC
>NW_020919861.1:449-693 GCF_003984885.1 Neopelma chrysocephalum | reverse complement strand
CAGCAGGTCGATCTCAGCCCGCAGCAGCAGCACATCGGCCGTGACCGAGGCCACGCGGGGGGGGTCGGGCCCCTCCCGCTGGGGGGGGAAGCTCAGCCCCTCCCCCGACTCCTCCGTGTACCCCAAGAGCCGAAGGACCCCCCGACCCCCCTGGGGGGACACACAGAGGGGGGTCAGGGGGGTTTGGGGGGTCACACGGGGGTTTAGGGGGTGCTGGGGGGGATTTGGGGGGGATTTGGGGGGG
>NW_020919861.1:0-349 GCF_003984885.1 Neopelma chrysocephalum | reverse complement strand
TCCCCTCTAACCCCTCCCAGTCCCTCCCAGTCCCCTCCCAGTCCCTCTCAGTGCCCCCCCAGTGCCTCCCAGTCCCTCCCAGTCCCTCCCAGTGCTCACGGCCATCAGCAGGTCGATCTCAGCCCGCAGCAGCAGCACATCGGCCGTGACCGAGGCCACGCGGGGGGGGTCGGGCCCCTCCCGCTGGGGGGGGAAGCTCAGCCCCTCCCCCGACTCCTCCGTGTACCCCAAGAGCCGAAGGACCCCCCGACCCCCCTGGGGGGACACACAGAGGGGGGTCAGGGGGGTTTGGGGGGTCACACGGGGGTTTAGGGGGTGCTGGGGGGGATTTGGGGGGGATTTGGGGGGG
>NW_020919860.1:0-988 GCF_003984885.1 Neopelma chrysocephalum | reverse complement strand
GATTGTATGTGATTTCTATAATATACATTCTGAAATGTCTAATAAAACCTTGATTGGAATTTTTAAACACTATCACAGTGCTACATTTTAATTTTTTTCTCCATTGAAATTTACCCCAATTGACCTGGAGGACATTTTAATATTTCAGCATTTCTCTCTAATACTAAAGAAGAAGAGCTCCCTTCCAACCCAAACCATTCTATGGTGATCCAATCATGATTCTAAGTAGGAATTCTGATTTGCATCAAGATGGGAGATATTTGGAAATCCCACTCGGAAAAAAAACCAGTTGGCAAGAGCATCTACAAGAACAATTATTTCTGTAGCAGAAGTAGTTGAAATAAATGACACAGCAGAAGCCCAAGACTCTCTGGAGCAATGAGATCCCAGAGGCAAATGAAGTTTAGTCAGAAATCATCAGTGGACAAGGAGCTCAAATTGTTCTTTGGACAGTTCTTAGGGTAGTATCTGGAGAGAAGTGTTGGAGTAAAGATGTCTCTTACCTAGGATTTCTCACATATAAAAATTGTTTATAAATTTATATAAATTCTGCTTTCTATCCTAAGCTAATATTTCTCATCTGCACCCGTATGTCTTATTAACTTGCTCTTACCACTGCACAAAAAAACCCCAACAAAAATCACACCTGTGCTACAGATGTTATCCCTTAGATGCCTGATGAATATCAATTTGAAACAAGAAGTGGCACAGGAAATGGTTTCAAAAATGTGGAAAGGTTTGTGGTGAATTCCTCTCTTCCTATCAGTTGTTTCTACTGCCACAGTGCAAAGCACAGAAGCAACTTTTTAACTCAAGTCAGAAGTTCTTGTAAGAATTTTTAATAAAATATGGAGAAACCTAATGCTGCTTTCAGTGAGACCTTCCATAAGCTATAGGGGAATACTTGCTCAGCAGCACACAAAAATGAGACCTCCAAAAATCCCATTAGTGTTCACCTCCAAAGCATTTAAAAATTGATCTATTTCTA
>NW_020919859.1:0-869 GCF_003984885.1 Neopelma chrysocephalum | reverse complement strand
GGTGTGGTTTTTTAGGGGGGGTTTGGGTTTTTTTTCAGGGGGATTGGGGGGGTTTTTTTGTTGGTTTTAGTGGGGGTTTGGTGGGTTTGGGGTGTTCTGGATGGTTTTTGGGGGGGGGTTCAGGGTTTTTTAGGGGGAACCCCCCATTTTTAACCCTTTTTGCCCCCCCAGGGGGGGAATTTCGGGCCGGGCCGGGAGGGGCTGAAGAAGCAACTGGGCCAACTGGGCCAACTGGTGCGAGTGGTGACCCCCGACCTCAGCCAGGGGCTCGGTGGGTGCCCCAAAAACGGGCTGGGGGACCCCGAAAACGGGCTTGGGGACCCCAAAAAGAGCCTTGGGGACCCCAAAAACGGGCTCAGGGACCCCAAAAACGGCCTTGGGGACCCCAAAAATGGGCTGGGGGACCCCAAAAAGGGGCTTGGGGACCCCAAAAAGGGGCTTGGGGACCCCAAAAATGGGGGGGACGACCCAAAAAATGGGGGGAACCCTAAAAAAGGGGGGGTTGGGACCCCAAAAAATGGGGTTTGGGACCCAAAAATGGATGAAAGACCCCAAAAATGGGGGGGTGGGACCCCAAAAATGGCTTTGGGATCCCAAAATTTGGGGGAAACCCTGAAAACTGGGGGGTTGGGATCCCAAAAAATGGGAGAAAAGCCCCAAAAATGGGGGGTGTTGGGACCCCAAAAATGGGTTTGGGACCCAAAAAATGGGAGGGAAACCCTAAAAAAGGGGGGGGTTGGGACCTCAAAAATGGGGTCTGGGACCCTAAAAACGGGGTTTGGGACCCAAAAAATTGAGGGGACCCTGAAAAATAGGGGCATCGGGACCCCAAAAATGGGGTTTGGGACCCAAAAAATGAGGGAAAGACC
>NW_020919858.1:0-697 GCF_003984885.1 Neopelma chrysocephalum | reverse complement strand
CCCCCCGGCCCCGCTCCGGTGTCCGGACACGGGTCGGGACAAGCCGGCGCTTGTTCGCGGTGCCCGCGGCGACACCAGTTACCCATTAACCCCCCCCGCCCCCTCCCAGTGCCTCAGTTTCCCCCCCCCTTTCCCCGGGGGGGCTTCTGGGGGTCAGGATCCCAAAGAAAGGGGTCAGGGCCCCAAAGAGAAGGGTCGGGATCCCCCTGGAGGAGGGCAGAGGGTGCTGGGGGGGTGCAGAGACCCCCAAAGTGTGTGGGGGGGCACAGTGGCTTTGGGGACACGGTGGCTCTGGGGGGGCAGAGGGGGCTCTGGGGACCCCCGGCAGCTCCAGGACACACAATTCTGGGGACACGGGGGCTTTTGGGGACATGGGGGGGCTCTGGGGACCCCCCGCAGCTCCATGACATACGGAGGATTTGGGGACAGAGTGGCTCTGTGGGGACATGGGGGGCTTTGGGGACACGGTGGCTCTGTGGGGACATGGGGGCCTCTGTGGGGACATGGGGGGCTCTATGGGGACACGGTGGCTCTGTGGGGACACGGGGGGCTCTATGGGGACATGGGGGGCTCTGTGGGGACACGGGGGGCTCTGGGTACACACTGTTCCCCCGTTCCTCAGCTTCTGGACACTTCGGGGGGCTCCCGAAGGGGGGTCCGGCCCCACACGGGGGCCCCCCAGGGACGCGTCCCCCTT
>NW_020919857.1:0-538 GCF_003984885.1 Neopelma chrysocephalum | reverse complement strand
AGCTGGATTTTCACTGTTTTTCAATCAAAATTGGGTCAGAGGAGTTTTGCTGAGCTTGGGGGGGTGAAGCAAAGGGCGCCTGTTTGGGATATTTGGGAAGTGTCCCAAAAAATCCCATAAAAATGGGATTTCCTGGCTCGGCCCAACCCGGCAGAAGGGAAAGAGGGGAAGGGGGAAAACCCCAAAATGGAGTTTTTCCTGGTGTTTTCTAGAGAGGGGGAGGGGGAGGAAGAGGGAAAGAGGGAGGGGAGGAAAAGAAATGGAGAGGAAGAAAAGGGGAGGGAAAAAGGGGGAGAAAAGGGAAAATAAGGGGGAGAAAGGAAAAAAAAGGGAAAGGGAAAAAGGGAAAGAAAAAAGGGGAAGAAAAAATGGAAAGGAAAAGGAAAAAGGGGAAAAGGAAAAAAGGGAAAGGAAAAAAATGGAAAAGGGAAAAATTATTTGTCCAAGAGCATTTTTAGATGTTTGTTTATTAATTTATTTGTTTATTTATTTCCCCTTCCTTGTTTTAGCTCCATCAGGGAATGGAAGGAGCAGCTGG
>NW_020919856.1:0-1190 GCF_003984885.1 Neopelma chrysocephalum | reverse complement strand
GGTCAGATGGCATCCTCAAAGACAACTGCATGCTGGCAGTGTCTTGCCCGCAGCAAGGAGCAGGACCTGCAAGATCTCCTGTCCTTCAAGGGCCTGGCACCTCTTTGCCTCTTTGCTTAGGAGAAATGATGTCTCTATGTCTCCAAATAATACAGTCAAGGATAAGAAAGGAGAAAGAAACTTTCTTGCCGAAGAGAGCGACTGACCCCCTGAGAGCTGTCGCATAACAGTTCTCAGGAACTTCCAACATTTTGCGGAAAACAATAGTCAGTGGTCAGGAGTATAACCACATGGTTTAGAAACAGAAAACAGAGATAAAAAAGAAACTCTCTTCTGTAGTAGAAGTAGTAAAACCTAATTCAGTAATAGACCCAGTGTCAATGCCTGATGATGGCAAATGACCTCAAAGGTGGCTGGGGACTGGTTTCCTTACAGGCCGGAGGAGAAAGCCATTTCTAGATCCTTTCCTCAAATGGCCCCTCACATGTGTTCAGGCTTCTCAGAATGGGGTGTTGCCTGAGATTGGCAGAGACATTCAAAGGAGGGATCTGAGAACAAAGCAGTGAGAGATCTGAGCACTCAGCAAGGCCGAAAGGAAAAGGAAGGAAATATAGTACTTTCCAGTTGTTGTGGACATGCTCCCCTACCTTAGGGAGGGGTCTGAATTCAATTAATCTGGGCTGTACATTTGAGATTTGTTCCAGCCCTTCATGTTGCACCCAAGTTTTCTCTTGGATCCCCTGCATGGCACAGGGCTGGTGGGCTGCTCTGCTCTTGGCTGAATCATAGATGGAGCCAGGTGTGTTTTCTAAACACTCCAGGCAGCAGAGATCTCCTATCTGGCCTGGCTTTCATTCTCTTCTTCCCTGCTGTTTTCTTTCTAGGACTTTTGGAACGGTCTATGCAGCAACCGACGCTGCCACAGGAGGAGAGGTAAGTGTCAACATTCCCAGCAGATTTTGCAACTCGGAAGTGCTTTCCATTCTGGGAGAGCTTTGGCTGGAGCTTTGGGTCCCCAGCAGATCGTTCCTGCAAAGGCTGTTCCTCTGAAGCGCAGACTAGTGCCAGCCTACGAAATCCATTGGGGACAGCCCTTTGGGGCTACAGCTTCAGACTTCTGAAATCGCATTTCTGCCTGTCAGCAAATACCTCTGAATCTTCTGGCTAGTTGCTCATCCCCATGCAGTGCT
>NW_020919855.1:0-378 GCF_003984885.1 Neopelma chrysocephalum | reverse complement strand
AGGGGAGGGGAGGGGGGGCCCCAATGTAAAGAGATTTAAAATAAACCAAAGCCGGGTCTGGCAATGAAGACGCCGAGGCCTGGGACCGAGGGGGGGGGGGATATACAGGTAATAATACTGCTCACATAGAAAAGTAATAATCCTTCATTTGTACATTTTATACAGCGGCTCGTGGCCCCTCCGGCCCCCCCCAACCCCCTGCCTGGCCCTGTGGCGGGGGCTGTGCCCGGCCCCTATGCCAGGGGGTCTCCCAGGTCGTCGTCCCCCCTCGCCAGCAGCTCCCTCTTCTCGTCGGTGCTGGCCAGGGAGTTGCGGGAGTTGTGGGCGCCCATGTAGAGCGTGGCGTACACGGGGTTGGTGAAGTTGGTGGGCTGTGGG
>NW_020919854.1:0-591 GCF_003984885.1 Neopelma chrysocephalum | reverse complement strand
TTTTTGTTTGTTTTCCCGTTTTTTCCCCCTTTTCCGTGTTCCCCCCCTCCCGGCAGGTGCAGCAGGTGCAGGTGTTCGCCGACGTGCAGTGTACAGTGAACCTGGTGGGAGATCCCTACCTCAACCCGCCCACCGTTCCCAAAGCCGTCGGAGCCGCCGCCGGAGCCGCCGCCGGAGCCGCCGCCGGAGCCGCCGGAGCCACCGGAGCGCCGCCGGGCCAAGGGAAGAGCCTCCTGCAGCAGCTACTGACGGAATGAGCCGGGAATGGGAAACTCCGGGAAGGACACGCGGAGAGGGAGAGACACACGGACACACACAGAGAGACAGAGAGACAGAGAGAGAGAGAGAGAGAGAGAAAATATATATATTATCTATTTTTGTGGGATTTTTGATATCTCGCCCCCGCGGCGGGAGCGGCCGGGGAGGGGTTTGATGGGGGTTTATTTGGGGGAGGGGGGGGAGGGTTTGGGCTTTGCGCCAAATTTGTGCCCCTTTTCCGTTCTTTTGGCCCTTTTTTCCGCCCTTTTGCCCCTTTTTTCCTCCCTTTTTGCCCCTTTTTCCTCCTTCTTTGCCCTTTTTTCCTCCCTTTTT
>NW_020919853.1:0-774 GCF_003984885.1 Neopelma chrysocephalum | reverse complement strand
GGTGACACCCTGTCCCCCTGGGTGTCCCCAGAGCCAGATGATGCCCCTGTCCCCTCGGGTGTCCCCTGGTGACCCCGCTGTCCCCCCGGTTGCCCCCAGGTGACCCCGCTGTCCCCCCGCTGTGGCCGCACCCATCTTGATGACAGCCAGGACGTCCATGATGTAGTTGTCGTGGGACGGCGTCTCCTCCACGGCCACCAAGCGCACCTTGTACACTGGGGAGGGGACACCGCGGTGTCACCCCCCCGCCAGGGGACACTCGGTGTCCCCGGGTCTTCCCCCCCGTCCCTCCCCGTCCCTTCTATGGCCCCACCTGTCCCCACCCACGTCCTTCGTGACCCCCGTGCACCAAGTGCCCCCTCCACGACCCCACATCCCCCCTTGTCCTTCCATGACCTGATGTCCCCAATGTCCCCAATGTCCCCAATGTCCCTGATGTCTCCAACATCCTCGATGTCCCCAATGCCCCCCAATGTCCCCAGTGTCCCCCAATGTCCCCAATGTCCCCTCTGTGCCCCCCTCCACGACCCCACATCCCCCCTTGTCCTTCAATGACCTGATGTCCCCCATGTTCCCAGTGTCCCCCAACGTCCCCGATATCCCCAATGTCCCCAATGTCCCCAATGTCTCCAATGTCCCCAACGTCCCTGATATCCCCAACATCCCCAATGTCCCCAATATCCCCAACAACCCCAATGTCCCCAATATCCCCAATGTCCCCAATGTCCCCAATGTCCTGTGTCCCCATTGTCCCCGATGCCCTCAATGTCCCCG
>NW_020919852.1:0-1701 GCF_003984885.1 Neopelma chrysocephalum | reverse complement strand
TTTCTTGTGTTTTCCAGGGGGTCTGCCACCTTCTCACAGACAGTCCAATGCTTAGGGGACCCTGCTGGTAAGAGGTCACTGTGGAGGAGAGGTAGGTAGGAGGTACCCCAGGAAAGCCATCCTTTCAGGCAGTATCTCAGTATGTACATTTGCCTTTGGCTTTTTTACTTTGCAGAGAATGTGTGCAGCCTCAGAGGGCCAGATCCACCTGTCAATTAGGTTTGATGGTCTTCAGCTGTCCTCATCAGTAGTCTCCTAGTACTACGAGGCTCATCAATTAAGGCTCAACCTTTTCCAGTTACAGGTGCCCTCCAGCCTGCCTTTGGCAAAGGAGGAGCATTCAGGTGGAGTCAGGGAGGTAGTGAGGAGGTGCTGGGGTCTCCCTTACTTTCAGAAACACCATGTAACTTATTTTCTCCCTCACCAGGTATGGCACACGGTGACGGCAGCAGCCTCTGACCACAGAGAGCAGCACACTCTTGGGCAGTATCTCAGTACTTGCAATTACCTCTGGGATTTTTTTGCAGGAGATGTACGCAGCCTCACAGGGCCAAAGCCCACTCAGGATGAGGCGATGGGCATGGTTCGGTCCTCTCGAGCTGTCCTTGTCAGTAATCTCCGAATATTAAAAGGATCAGCAATGAAGGATTGAGCTTTTTTGGTTGCAGGTGCTATCTGGCTAACCTTTGGGAGCAGATGAGCATTGGAGGAGAGTCGGGGAGGCAGCAGGAGGAGCGGGGATCCACTGCAGCTTTACAAATGCCCTCTAATTTTGTCTCTCCCTCCCTCAGGTATCCCAGAAGATGACAGGCACAGCGTGTGACTCCGGTCAGAGCCAGTGAGCTCATTCAGCAGCCGGGCTTCAATGGGTTAAGAGCTCCTCCTTTCTTTCATGGGATGGGACTTCTCAAGCTATTCCTGCTTTATTGAAGCATCAGCTTTGGCATCCAAAGAAGCAGAGCTGGATGTGGCAATGAAGAGGATTACACTCAAATGCAGGGTTTTTAAATTTAATAATTTTGCGTGCTGTGTTGGTAAGGTGCTTTTGTAATTTGTTATGTTTTTTTCTTTTCCTTAGGAGCCTTGCATCTTTTGGGATCTCCCGATCATCTCAACTGCAGCTTGGCATTTTTTCACAAGAATGATCCTGTCCCAAGGTGAAGTTCCTCTGTGTTGAAGATGGCCACAGACAGCCAGGTTTCCAAGTAGTCAGTGGGGGGTTACAGCCCAGAGATGGAGTGAGGGCTCAGGTGCCATCTTAGGAATTGCCAGGGGTGTTTTGAAGGCAGTATGGATGGAAAGCAGTGTCCAGGAGCCCCCTAAATGCCTGTGAAGGCACCCACTGACTTTTCAGATGTGCCACTTAAGTTTTCCTCTCATTCACCCAGATATTCCATGCAATTACAGCTGCAGTCTTTGGCTGCAGGCAGTGACCCTGGGTGGTTTCCCTAAAGAGAAGGGAGACTCTGTCAGCTGTCCCCATCTATCTGTGTGACTTTGGTTAGGGTTTCTTTACAGTGCCAGAGGGACAGGGTGTAAAGCAGAGTTGAACAGAACAGAGGCCAGAGGAGCAGAGCGAGAAGGTGGGTCCTCACCTGACATCAGCACAAAGCTGTGGCTTTTGGCCCCACGTTTACTTGATGTGGTAAAGATTTTCTTGTTTTGGTTTGTTTTTTCTTTGTTTTCAGATGCAGAGCCCTG
>NW_020919851.1:0-376 GCF_003984885.1 Neopelma chrysocephalum | reverse complement strand
GATAGAAGCAAACCACAGCCCTTATCCCCAGCAAAGAAAGCTTGTAAGTTTTGGCTTTCGGGTGCAGTTGGTGGGGCAGCCTAGGCATTCCGTTGGCAGTAACAACTTTCTGTCCTAGCACTTTTTTTCTTGGAGGAACCTTCGTCCATATTCTAGTTTTGGAGCTGGACTGCCTGTTTCTGCTCTAGGATTCGTGCAAGTGAACAACAGCCCTTTTGCCCTGGGAAGAAAGCCCTTACCTTCGGGGTTCCTTGTGCAGTTGGTGGGCCAGCCTAGGTTTTCCATAGGCAGCAAGAACTTTCTCTCCTGTGCACCTTTTGTCTGGGAGTAATCTTCCTCTGTGTTCAATTTTGTAATTCAGTGTGGCAACGTCATC
>NW_020919850.1:0-819 GCF_003984885.1 Neopelma chrysocephalum | reverse complement strand
TTCTTTCTTTTTTCTCCTTTTTTCTTTTTTCTTTCTCTTTTTTCTTTCCATTTTTTTCTTTTTTTCTCTTTTTTCTTTGTTCTTTCTTTTTGTTGGTTTTATTCCTCATTTTTTCCTGTTTTTTCTTTCTTTCTTTTTTTTATTTCTTCTTTCTTTTTTCTCCTTTTTTCTTTTTTCTTTCTCTTTTTTCTTTCCATTTTTTTCTTTTTTTCTCTTTTTTCTTTGTTCTTTCTTTTTGTTGGTTTTATTCCTCATTTTTTCCTGTTTTTTCTTTCTTTCTTTTTTTTATTTCTTCTTTCTTTTTTCTCCTTTTTTCTTTTTCTTTCTCCTTTTTCTTTCTCTTTTTTCTTTTTTTTCTCTTTTTTCTTTGTTCTTTTTGTTGTTTTTTTCCTCATTTTTCCTGTTTTTTCTTTCCTTTCTTTTTTTTTAATTTCTTCTTTCTTTTTTCTCCTTTTTTCTTTCTTTTTTTCTTTCTCTTTTTTCTGTTTTTTCTCTTTTTTCTTTGTTCTTTCTTTTTGTTGTTTTTTTCCTCATTTTTTTCCTGTTTTTTCTTTCCTTTCTTTTTTTTAATTTCTTCTTTCTTTTTTCTCCTTTTTTCTTTTTTCTTCCTCTTTTTTCTTTCTCTTTTTTCTTTTTTTCCTCTTTTTTCTTTCTCTTTTTTCTTTGTTCTTTCTTTTTGTTGTTGTTTTTTTTTTCCTCATTTTTTCCTGTTTTTTCTTTCTTTTTTTTCTCTGAAGTCTAGACAACTTCAGGAATAAATTTAAAACCCAACATAGTTCCATACATGTAGGATGTAAATGTAAGGAAATACTAATGAAA
>NW_020919849.1:0-3822 GCF_003984885.1 Neopelma chrysocephalum | reverse complement strand
GAAAAGACCTTCTTTGTTTGAAATAAGAATTAGTTGAAAAAATATTATAAGCGTTACGTAAACAAACCCCAGAGATTTAGAGCTTCTGTAACACAGCAAATCCATAAATTGTTTCAGAAGACACACATGTCAAAAGGCAGCGATCTACCATTCTAGAAAAGTTACACTCCAAAGTACTACTGAAAAGGCAATACCAAGTCATTTCAAATATAATTAAGGAATACTATCTCAAATAGCAGGATACAATTCAGTTTCATATTTTTCTTTAATGTTTCACAGGATTTTTACTTCTCGACAAACAAACCATAACAAAATCAAAAAACCAAAATCCCCACAACTACAGGACTTTTGGAGAGGACTAAGGACCATTAAAATTGAATGTGTATTTTATATTTTTGCCTGAGGACATCCTGATGCATATTAACAACCATATGTAGGAGTCGTCCCTCTCTAAAGGGAGACTTGTTCAGCCAAGAACACATGTAGCTGAAAAAACAGTTCTCCATTTGACAGTCAAAACTTACAGGAATATGAATAAATAGTATTACTTTCATTTACTTAGAATGAGAAAATCTTAAAAAAAAAATACAGCATCTTTTAAAAGCAAAACTGTGAGTTCAATACAAAAACCGCTAGATTACATGGAGAATCTGGTATAAAATCAGGTGCAAACACTCTACTTTGCTGGCCAGCTCTCTTCTCATGGATAAAAAACCCCACAACATATAAAAACACATAAAAGCATCTGGATTTTGACAAGCAAGTGCATAGAGGGAAGTTATACACCTCTGCATATATATACTTACTGTGTACGTGTCTGTGTGCACACACACAACAATAGAGTGCACTGCCCAAACTGCCCAAGGAATACACTCCATACCTGTAACACACACACAGGCACAGATAGAAACGTACTGGAACACAAAACTCGCTGTGCACAGACAGAGGATTGCACAGAAAATGCAAATATATAAAACAAACCCACACACAGACGTGCTGCTACAGATCTGACTGTGCACGTGTGACTGCCGACCTCAAGCCTGAAAGACGACACACAAATGGAAAAGAACAGGGAATGAGTGGAATGTCGAGCTGCAGCCACTGTTGGTGTCACCCCTGCACAATGAAACATGTAAGTGTGACTGGAGACAGAGAGGGGAAATATTTCACTGTCAGTGCGCGTCGAGAAATGCAATTCATTTCTCTCTCATGGGCTTTAGGACAATGACAATTTAATACAAGGCCAGTGGATGGAAAAGAGATAAAAACTGAACAAACTGGCCCGGCACAATCACAGATCTCCTCTAGAGAGCTCGGCAGTGTGAGGCTCACATGCACTTGGAACGGATCCACATTTTATTGTTTCTTCCCTCCAGGAATTTCCTGTGAAAAAGAATTCGTAGCAAAGCTTATCTTATAGACAGAGGCTACTCTGGGCTTCAAGAGGAGCAAGAATTCCTTCCAGATTGGTTTTCCTACTTATCCTATGCTTTTCACTTATTCTAAGCAAAAAAATAATTCTTTGATCTACTTCCTTGAAAGGTTCAAATAAGCATTTTTTTCATTCCTACTTAAACTTTCACAGAGGTGCAAGCAACCTCCCCGTAGGTCAAGGGTCAATCCTTTAAAAACTCTTCTGTAAAATGAATAATCATGTCACTTATTCATGAATAATTATATTTTTATACTATATTTTTTCTATCTTAACTTTGCTCTGTAACATACAGAAATAGCAGCATAACATTTGGACTGACATAGCTGTGAGAACAGACATCTACTTTTTAGCTACTCTAAGCAAAGTAGGCTTCAAGTATTGATAAATATGATCATAGACAAGTTACCTTCTCTATTTGATTAATAGCACCATGGATTTGAAACTAATTGCAAAAGTAGGGTTGGCTGATGAGGTGGCCCTTATCTTTTCTCAGCAGTGCAAGCGCAAGTATTTTTCTGCTGGCTCAATACTTTTAAATGGCAGAAGTGCTATTAACTAAGTTGGAATCTGATTAAAATATGAACTTCAAAATATTCACAACAGCTAATGCAGCTACACACACACACAAAAAAAAAAAGCTAAGGAAATTCTTATCTCTTTTCTTATCATAAAGCACTTGTTTTGAAAAATAATAATTAAATAAATTGTTCCCTATAGATTCTGCCAGTTGTTTTGCTTCCCATTAGCATCTTTGAAAACAGTTTGTTAAGACAATAGTTATTCTTTATTATGGAACTATGGGGATGATGCCCTTCTACCTGCCTCAGTCTGAAAAGGAATTTGTGGGAAATGTTAAAGCTTAAGGACTATTAGAAAAGGACAGAGTGACTTAGGAAAAAACAGGGGGAAGAAGTACGGAAAAAATGATCAGCCATTGCAGAGAATTCATGGATATCCACTAGGGCTAATTACCGCTGAAAGGCACCAGGCTCGGTCAATAAAGGAGCACAACCATAAACACATTAAAATGAGCCCCCAGCACTAACAGAGGGCCAAGCCCCAGCAAAGGAAGAGCTGCCAGAGGGGCATTTCAGCACAAACCCTTTATACTTTCTGCAGGATTTACAAACTTGCCAGCAGTCTGTCAGAACTAAAAGAGCAAAGCCCTACGAGCGGACACAGGGAAGGAAGAAGGGCCCAGGGCCTGCCTGTGCCCAAGGGGAGAGCCCTGGGAGAGCCCAGGCAGGGTCTGGGTGCTCACCCACCCTTGGGGGCTGCTGCACCACCCAGAGCCGTGTGCCACCGTACACACCGGCTACACGGACAGAGCCCAGAGCTTGTGACTGGAATATCAACTTGGGCTTTATTTCTTAGGAACAACTATAAACAGCTGTCTAATAAGACAAATGCACGAGGTTAAAGACCTTCAAAGCTCGGAGAAACCGTGGAGCGGAATCATGTCTGCTTCCCGCTCCACAAAGAGAAGCGTCCTTCAGTCCACCCCTTTCCTCCCCTTACAAATGAAAGACACTTCTAAAAAAGTCCTCAACAATTAGAAGCTGTGCCAAAATATTTTAAAGAGTGAAACTGACACAAACTCTTTTAAGTCCAGCACAGAATCCCCCTGCACACACACAAACACAGGCGTGTGAATCTACACACACACTCCTGTTCATCCCTGCACAGACGTAACCCAGACAGACTCGCAGGGTAACTCCACACACCATTCCCACATCACAACATGAGAACGGTTAGAAAAACATCAAATATGAACACCAACCATCACTGCACTGAAGCATTCACATAATGTGACACCTGTGTCCACTTTTGAAATGTTACAGCCATTCTACACAACCTTTATTTCCTGTCAGCTGAGTATTCTATCAGCTGCATTCTAAGATGAAACTCTACGCACATGAACAGTTGAATCAGTTCCACATTTAAACGCTGCTGCACATTTTTAAATGGAGAAAGTAGGGAAACTGCTAAGTGTTCAAATGAATGAAACACAGTGAGTCACAAAAAGCAAACGTACATAGTGTACAGCAGCTTTCTGGAGTTACAGATCTGCTCAATTTTTTATGTTTGGCATTCAGAGACCATGTTTAAATTTATTAAACTACTCCTGTTAAGTCTGCTCTATAATCCTTTAGTCAACGTTACATTTTAATCAGAGGTTGAAGGAGATTTCCTGTTATGAACACACTGATTCATTTAAAAATATTAAACTGACTCATATATCAAAATGAGCAGATATATTTATTGCATGTTAGCTCATTAACTATTAGTAATTATTAATGGTATTGTTACTGCTGAAAGAGCAAAAATTCAAGACTGCAGCTGGCTTTAAGTTATTGCATTCTTTAACATGCTCTGCCTTAAAATCA
>NW_020919848.1:0-459 GCF_003984885.1 Neopelma chrysocephalum | reverse complement strand
GGGGGGGGACATGGGGGGGACTCCAGTGGGCTTCAGCTCGGGGGGGGCACGGGTGGGCATGGGGGGGCACTGGGGTGGGCATGGGGGGGCACTGGGGGGATTCAGGCCGGAGAGGAGTAATGGGGGGGGTAACCCCAGCGTTGGGGGGGGCACCCAGGGGCACTCGGGGGTGGAGGGACACGGGGACCCCCCCCCCCGGGCCCCCCCGTGAGTGCCCCCCCGTGTCTCCCCACAGGACTGAAGCCCTGGAGCCCCCGGAGTCACCGACCCCCCCCTCGATGCCACCACCCCCCCCCGGCCCTGTGCCCACGATGTCACCACCCTGTGCCCCCCCCCAGCCTGTGTGTGTCCCCCCCCTCAATAAACCCCCCGAGCATTTGGGGCCTGTGACACCCAGAGGGGCCTTGGGGACGTGGGGGAGGATGGGGCACTTGTCACTGGGGGGTGGCACCGGGGGAC
>NW_020919847.1:0-513 GCF_003984885.1 Neopelma chrysocephalum | reverse complement strand
GGCAAAAAGGGCCGTCGTTCGCTGGCCGGTGCGCCTGCCAGTCGGGGGCTAAAATTGCATACGGTCGAGGATTCCTTCCAGACTGAAGGCGCCAGGACTGGGAGCCCCAGCTGCGTGCGTAAAGCTGATCGAAACGCAAAAAAGGCAGGCGAGAGCCGGAGGCTCAGGCCCCTCCTTCTGGGCAGAAACGGCTGTCATTTGTGGGCCTACGCGCCGGCCGGCCGGGGGCTAAAATTGCATACGGTCGAGGATTCCTTCCAGACCCAAGGCGCCAGGACCGGGAGCCCCGGCTGCGCACGTAGAGCCAATCGCGGCGCACAAATAGCAGGCGAGAATCGGAGGGTCAGGCCCCTCCTTCTGGGCAAATAGGGCCGCCGTTCGCTGGCCGCTGACATGGCGGTCCTGGGCTGGCCGAGGGCCAAAATCGGATACGGTCGAGGATTCTTTCAAGAACGGATGCGCTGGTGTCGCGAGCCCTGGCTGCGCACGTAGAGTTGATAGCGGCGCAATAGG
>NW_020919846.1:0-727 GCF_003984885.1 Neopelma chrysocephalum | reverse complement strand
GGCTCTACGTGCGCAGCCGGGGCTCCCGGTCCTGGCGCCTTCGGTCTGGAAGGAATCCTTGACCGTATGCAATTTTAGCCCCCGGTCGGCAGGCGCACGGGCCCACGAACGACAATCATTTTTGCCCAGAAGGAGGGACCTGACCCTCCGGCTTTTGCCTGCCATTTGTGCGCCGAGATCGGCTCTACGCCTGCAGACGGGGCTCCCGGTCCTGGTGTCTTCGGTCTGGAAGGAATCCTCGACCTTATGTAATTTTAGCCACTGGCCTGCCGGCACGACGGCCAGCGAACGACGGCCCTTTGTGCCCAGAAGAAGTGGCCTGACCCTCCGGCTCACGCCAGCCCCTTGTGCGCCGCGATCAACTCTAAGAGCGCAGCCGGGGCTCCCGGTGCTGGCGCCTTCGGTCTGGAAGGAATCCTCGACCGTATGCAATTTTAGCCCGCAACCGGCCGGCGCGTCTGCCCGCGAACGACGTCCCTTTTGGCCCAGAAGGAGGGGCATGACCCTCCAGCTCTCGCCTGCAATTTGTGCACCGCGATCGGCTCTACGCGCGCAGCCGGGGCTCCCGGTCCTGGCGCCTTCGGTCTGGAAGGAATCCTCGACTGTATGCTATTTTAGCTCCCGACGGGCAGGCGCACTGGCCAGCGAGCGACTGCCCTTTTTGCCCAGAAGGAGGGGCGTGACCCGGCGGCTCTCGCCTGCTATTTGTGCCACGCGATCGGCTCTA
>NW_020919845.1:0-556 GCF_003984885.1 Neopelma chrysocephalum | reverse complement strand
TCTCGCCTGCTATTTGTGCGCCACGATCGGCTCTACGCGCGCAGCTGAGGCTCTTGGTCCTAGCGCCTTCGGTCTGGAAGGAATCCTCGACCGTATGCAATTTTAGCCTCAGGCCGGCCGGCGCACCAGCCAGCGAACGACGGCCCTTTTTGCTCAGAATGAGGGGTCTTACCCTCTGGCTCTCGCCTGCTATTTGTGCGCCGCGATCGGCTCTACGCGCGCAGCCTGGTCTCCCGGTCCTGGCGCCTTCGGTCTGGAAGGAATCCTCGACCGTATCCGATTTTTCCCCTCGGCCGGCCCCGGGCTGCCAGGGGCGGTGGCCAGCGAACGGCTGCCCTATTTGCCCAGAAGGACGGATCTGACCCTCCGGCTGCCTCCTGCCCTTTGTGCGCCGCGCTCGGCTCTACGCGCGCAGCCAGGGTTTCCTGGTCCCGGCGCCTCCGGTCTTGGAGGAATCCTCGTCCATATCAGATTTTGGCCCTCTGCCGGCCGTGGACCACCCAGTGCATTGGACCACGGACGACGGCCCTTTCTGCCCAGCAGGAGGGGCCTGATC
>NW_020919844.1:0-2736 GCF_003984885.1 Neopelma chrysocephalum | reverse complement strand
GGGGGGGGGCGGCTTTGGGGGGCACCCGGAGGCAGCGCTGGGCGAGCCCCAACTCCTGCAGCCGCTGCAGCACCCGGGGGAGACGCTGGGGACACTCAGGGTGCTGGCTGTGACCAAAAACATACAAATTAACCCCAAAATAATCCCCAAATCCACCCAAAACAACGCTGCGAGCACTTGGGGTGCTGGTTGTGCCCAAAACCACTCACATTAACCCCAAAATAACCCCCAAATCCACCCAAACCAATGCTGGGGGCACTCGGGGTGCTGGCTGTGCCCAAAACCACCAATGTTAACCCCAAAATACACCTAAATAACCTCCAAATCCACCCAAACCAACGCTGCGGGCGCTCAAGGTGCTGCCTGTGACCAAAAACACCATCATTAACCCCAAAAGAACCCCAAAGCAACCCCCAAATCCACCCAAACCAACACCAGGGGCACTCGGGGTGCTGGCTGTGACCAAAAACACCATCATTAACCCCAAAATAATCCCAAAATACACCTAAATGACCCCAAAATCCCCCCAAACCGACCCCCAAATCCACTCCAAAATACACCCCAAAATACACCAAATTAATCCCAAACCAGCCCCCCCGCAGGAGACGCTGCGGGCACTCGGGGTGCTGGCTGTGACCAAAACCACCATCATTAACCCCAAAATACACCTAAATAACCCCAAATTAACCCCAAAACAACCCCCAAATCCACCCAAACTAATGCTGGGGGCACTCGGGGTGCTGGCTGTGCCCCAAAACACACCTAAATAACCCTAAATAACCCCAAAATAACCCCAAAATGCACCTAGATAACCCCAAATTAACCCCAAAACAACCCCCCCGCAGCAGGCGCTGGGGACACTCGGGGTGCTGGCTGTGCCCAAAACCACCCACATTGACCCCAAAATACACCTAAATAACCCCAAATTAACCCTAAATAACCCCAAAACAACCCCCAAACCAACCCCCCCGCAGCAGGCGCTGGGGACACTCAGGGTGCCCCCAGTCCCCCTCCTGGGACCTGAAAAACTCCCTCAGGGACCCCAAAACCCCCTCAGGGACCCCTCCAAAGCCCCCTCACCTGTCCCAGGTGTTCCTGTGCTCCTCCATCCGGGCATCGTAAACCAGCCCCACTCGGGGGCCCGGGGGGGTCTCGGGGGGGATCCCCACGGGGGTCTCCGGGGGGTCCCCATCCCCCTCAGGCTCTTCCTCCTCCTCCTCCTCCTCTTCCTCCTCTTCTTTTTCCTCTCCCACTTCTGGTTCTGCTTCTTCTTCCTCTTCTTCCTCCTCCTCTTCCTCTTCCTCCTCGAGCTCTGTGAGGGGGCACCTCAAGGTGGGGCCCAAAATATGCGCCCCCTCCTCTCTATTTTTCGGGGGGTTCCTGAGGGGATTTTGGGGGGCCCTGAGAGGAGCCAAGATGGCGCCCTAGCAACCAAGATGGCGCCTTAGACCGCCCCCCAAAGCCTCCTCTTGACTTCTGGGGGTGGCCGAAAAGTCTTCCCAGGATTTTGAGGGTCCTTGAAGTAGGTTTTGGGGGTCCTTGAGAGGATTTGGGGGGGTCCCTGAGAGGATTTTGAGGGGCCCTGAGGGGAGCCAACATGGCGCCCTAGCAACCAAGATGGTGCCTTAGCAATGGGGCCCAGAGCGTCCCTAAAAGCCTCCTTCTGACTTTTGGGGAGAGTTCAAATCCCAGGATTTTGAGGATCCTTGAAGTAGGTTTTGGGGGTCCTCGAGGGGATTTGGGGGGGGCCCTTGAAGGTCCCTGAAGGGAGCCAAGATGGTGCCCTAGCAACCAAGATGGCACCTTAGCACCCCCAAAACCTCCTCTTGACTTCTGGGGGGGGTCTGAATGGTCCTCTCAGGATTTTGAGAGTCCTTGAAGTAGGTTTTGGGGGTTCTTGAGGGGATTTGGAGAGTCCTTGAGGAGATTTTGGGGGGCCCTGAGGGGAGCCAAGATGGCGCCCTAGCAACCAAGATGGCGCCCCAGCAACGGGGCCTAGCGTGTCCCCCAAAGCCTCCTCTTGAGTTTTGGGGGGGTTCAAAGGGTCTCCCCAGGATTTTGGGGCGTCCCTATGAGAAATAAAAATACAGTTTTTATATAAATAGGCGTGAAGTTGTAAGATATCCAAGTTCCTGAACTTGGGTCTCAGGGTCTCTTTTGGTGGGGTAAAGGAAACGAGAAAATTCTTAAAAATTAAATATTTTAGGGCCATTTTATACACGAGGTTCCTTTTCTCTTTAGGCTAAGAACAAAGGAAGATCCATCACCTTTGACAGGGGATGGCTTGCGGCCAATTGGGAAAAAGAGAAAGCCCCTTTTCAGAGAAAAGAAACTTTTTTAGGTAAAGATGAACACATTAAAACTTATCTGAAAAGGGTGGGATTTTGTGAAACTATAAAACATATGGAATTTAAACTGAAGGCGTCTTTTTCCCCGGAAACTCGGTGAGAGAAAAACCCAATAATAAATTGAATAAATTTTTCCCTGTTTCTTTGTTCCCTAAACTCAAAAAGAGGAACATTTCCCACATCCCTCCCCCCAGTTTAGGGCCCCCCCTCACCAAGGCTGTGGAAGCAGCTCCAGAAGCGCTGCTGGACGCTCAGGGTGCGGGCGATGCTGGCCAGGCCACTGTGGGGGGATTTTGGGGTCTTGGGGGGGGTTTGGGGCACCCCCAAACTGCCCCCGGACCCCCCATGAGCCCCCCCAAGCTCCTTTGACCTCCTTGAGGCCCCCCCC
>NW_020919843.1:0-4619 GCF_003984885.1 Neopelma chrysocephalum | reverse complement strand
GTTTATATGCAATATTGGGAGTCGGTCTGGCATTTGGGAGGCAGGGCTGAAAACAGGAAACAACACCCATACCAGCAGGAAAGGAAGCCCGGAATATTTTGCTTTGTGGTGCAGTTGCTTTGTCTGCCTGGAGACTCCATGGGCAGCAAGAACTTTCTGTGCTGGCCTCTTTGGTGTGGGAGGAATCTTTTTTTGTATGCAATTTTGGGCTTCAGGTTGGCAGTTGGGAGGCACGGTTCAAAAGAAGAAATAACAGCCATTACCCCAGGAAGGAAAGACTGGAATATTTGACTTTGTGGTGCAGTTGGTGTGTAATTCTGGGCACTCCATGGGCAGCAAGAGCTTTCTGTGTTGGCAACTTTAGCCTGGGAGGAATCTTTGTTTGTATGTAATTTTGGGCTTTGAGTTGGCAGTTGGGAGGCATGGCTGAAAACAGGAAACAACAGCCCTTTTCCACAGGAACGAAAGCCTGGAAGCTTTGACTTTGGGGTGCAGTTGGTGTGTCATCCTGGGGAGTCCATGAGCAGGAAGAGCTTTCCATGCTGGCACCTTTGGTGTGGGAGGAATCTTCATCCGTATGCAATTTTGGGAGTCAAGCTGGCAGTTGGGAGGTAGGACTGAAAACAGGAAACAGAAGCCCTTATAGCCAGGAAAGAAAGCCAGGAAGCTTATGTTTTTGGTGCAGTTGCTTTGTCTACCAGAAGACTCCATTAGTAGCAAGAGCTTGCTCTTCTTGCACCTTTGTTCTGGGAGGAATTTTCGTCCGTAGGCAATTTTGGGAGTCGGTCTGGCAGTTGGGAGTCAGGGCTGAAAACAGGAAACAACAGCCCTTATCCCCAGGAAAGAAAGCAAGAAAGCTTTTGCTTTGTGGTGCAGTTGGTTTTTTAACCTGGGGTCTGTAATGGTTTCTTTGGTGTGGGAGGAATCTTTGTCTGTATGCAATTTTGGGTGTCAGGCTGGCAGTTGGGATTCAGGGCTGAAAACAGGAAACAACAGCCCTTATCTCCAGGAAAGAAAGCCTGGAAGCTTTGGATTTGTGGTGCAGTGGATGGACCAGCCTGGGGAGTCCTTGAGCAGCAAGAGTTTTCTGTGCTGGCACCTTTGTTGTGGGAGGAATCTTCGTCCATATGCAATTTTGGGTGTCAGGCTGGCAGTTGTGGTGCAGGGCTGAAAACAGGAAACAACAGCCCATATCGCCAGGAAAGAAAGCCTGGAAGCTTTGGATTTGTGGTGCAGTTGGTTTGTCTGCCTGGAGACACAACTAGAAGCAGCAAGAGCTTTCTCTGCTGGCACCTTTGGTGTGGGAGGAATAGTTGTTTATATGCAATTTTGGGAGTCGGACTGGCAGTTGTGGTGCAGGGCTTAAGACAGGAAACAACAGCCCTTATCCCCAGGAAAGAAAGCCTGGAAGCTTTGGATTTGTGGTGCAGTTCGTGGGCCAGCCTGGGTACTCCATGGGCAGCAAGAGCTTTCTGTGCTGGCACCTTTGGTGTGGAAGGAGTGTTCATCCGTATGCAATTTTGGGAGTCGGGCTGGCAGTTGGGAGGTATGGTTGAAAAAGGGAAACAACAGCCCATATCCCCACGAAAGAAAGTCTGGATGCTTTTGCTTTTGCTTCTGCTGCTGGGTCAGCCTGGACACTCCATGAGCAGCAAGAGCTTTCTCTGCTGGCACCTCTGGTGTGGGAGGAATCTTTGTCTGTATGCAATTTTGGGAGTAGACCTTGAAGTTGGAGGCCGGGCTAAAAAGAGGAAACAACAGCCCTTATTTCCAGGATAGAAAGGCTGGAAGCTTTTGCTTTGTGGTGCAGTTGCTTTGTCTGCTGGGAAACTCCATTAGTAGCAAAAGCTTACTCTAATGGCACCTTTGTCCTGGGAGGAATCTTCATCCATAGGCAATTTTGGGAGTCACTCTGGCAGTTGGGAGTCAGGGCTGAAAACAGGAAACAAGAGCCCTTATCCCCAGGAAAGAAAGCCTGGAAGCTTTTGCTTTGTGGTGCAGTTGGTTTGTCTGCCTGGAGACTCCATGAGCAGCAAGAGCTTTCTGTGCTGGCACTTTTGTTGTGGGAGGAATTTTTGTCCGTATGCAATTTTGGGAGTCGGGTTGGCAGTTGGGAGGCAGGACTGAAAACAGGAATCAACAGCCCTTATTGCCAGGAACGAATGCCTGGAAGCTTTGGTTTTGTTGTGCAGTTCATGGGCCAGCCTTGGGACCCCATGGGCAGCAAGAGCTTTCTGTTCTGGCACCTTTGGTGTGGGAGGAATCTTCGTCCGTATGCAATTTTGGGAGTCGGGCTGCCAGTTGGGAGGCAGAATTGTAAACAGGAAATAACAGCCCTAATCACCAGGAAAGAAAGCCTGAAAGCTTTTGCTTTGTGTTGTACTTGCTTTGTCTGCCAGAAGACTCCATTAGTAGCAAGAGCTTGTTCTTCTGGCACCTTTGTTCTGGGAGGAATTTTCGTCCGTAGGCAATTTTGGGAGTCGGTCTGGCAGTTGGGAGTCAGGGCTGAAAACAGGAAACAACAGCCCCTATCAGCAGGAAAGAAAGCCTGGAAGCTTTGACTTTGTGGTGCAGTTGCTTTGTCTGCCTGGAGACTCAACTAGAAGCAGCAAGAGCTTTCTGTGCTGGTACCTTGTTCTGGGAGGAGTTTTGTTTGTGTGCAATTTTGGGAGTCGGGCTGGCAGATGTGAGGCAGGTCTGAAAAAAGCAAACAACAAACTTATCCCCAGGAAAGAAAGCCTGGAAGATTTGGATTTGTGGTGCAGTTGGTGGGCCAGGCAAAGCACTTCATCAGCAGCAAGAGCTTTCTGTGCTGGCACCTTTGGTGTGGGAGGAATCATCATCCGTATGCAATTTTGGGAGTCGGTCTGGCAGTTGGGAGTCAGGGCTGAAAACAGGAAACAACAGCCCATATCACCAGGAAAGACAGCCTGGAAGCTTTGACTTTTTGGTGCAGTTGGTGTGTCATTCTGGGGACTCCATGGGTAGCAAGAGATTTCTGTTCTGGCACCTTTGGAGTGGGAGGAATCTTTGTATGCAATTTTGGGAGTCAGGCTGGCAGTTTGGAGTCAAGGCTGAAAGCAGGAAATAACAACCCTTATCTGCAAGAAAGAATGCCTGCGAGCTTTTCCTTTCTGGTGTACTTGGTGGGTCAGCCTGGGAGCTCTATGGGCAGAAAGAGCTTTCTGTGCTGGCACTTTTGGTGTGGGCGGAATCTTCATCCGTATGCAATTTTGGGAGTCGGGTTGTCACTTGGGAGGCATGACTGAAAAAAGCAAACAACAGCCATTACCCCAGGAAAGAAAGCCTGGAAGCTTTGGCTTTGTGGTGCAGCTGGTGTGTCATTCTGGGGACTCCATGAGCAGTAAGAACTTTCTGTGCTGGCAACTTTGGTGTGGGAGGAATCTTTGTATGTGCGCAATTTTGGGTTTTGGGCTGGCAGTTGGGAGGCAGGGCTGAAGACAGGAAACAACAGCCCTTATCGCCAGGAAAGAAAGCCTGGAAGCTTTTGCTTTGTGGTGCAGTTGCTCTGTCAGCCTGGGGAGTCCATGAGCAGCAAGAGCATTCTCTCCATGTACCTTTGGTGTGGGAGGAATCGTTGTCAGTATGCAATTTTGGGAGTCAAGCTTTCAGTTGGGAGGCAAGTCTGAAAAGAGGAAATAACAACCCTTATCGCCAGAAAAGAAAGCCTTCAAGCTTTGGCTTTGTGGTGGAGTTGGTGGGTGTGATGGTTTCAGTCTAGGCCTTCCTGGAGACCAGCTTGTAACCATGAAGGAACTAGGAAGGTGATCACGGAAGTATTCCATGCTATTCCTTTACATAACTTGGGGTATAAATAAGGCATAGATAAGAGAGCTTGCTCTCTTCCTTTACGGTGAGGTTTGAGAACGGTGGGTCCCTGTCTTGGTCTGGCTTATCTGGAGCTGAGACCTACAGTGACTGCTGTTATCTGCCACGTGTGAGGGGAGAGTGCTGGGCCGCATCCAGACATCCTGCTTCTCTCAAGGGAAGTGGTGAGATTTTGCCAGTTCTTCAGTTTGCTGGTTACCGGGTTTTTAGATCGTGTAGACCTGTTTTGGTTTTGTCCCTTTTCATCCTATTTTGTCCTTTTTCCCTTCTCCCTTCCCCTCTTCCCTTTGGGAAGCTATTTAGGCCTTCTGGGGTTATAGTTATATATATAATACTCTCACTGTATACATCTATTTTATATGTAAAATATATATTTTTGCTAGAACTTTGGCTGCTTGGTTTTTTTTTTCTTCCCTCTCTGGGAAGCAGACGCTGTTGTCAAGTTTCGGAGACTTGGCAGAAGCCAGCTCGAAACTTGCACAGTGGGTCAGCCTGGGGACTCAATGAGCAGCAAGAGGTTTCTCTGCTGGCAACTTTAGTGGGCGGAATCTTTGTTTATATGCAGTTTTGGGAGTTGGTCTGGCATTTGGGAGGCAGGGCTGAAAACAGGAAACAACAGCCCTTAAGGGTCCCCAGGATATTTTTTGTGGGGGGGTCCCCAGGATTTTGGGGTTCCCCACCTGCCTGATCTCCCAGCACCTCCGTCCCAGGGTCTGGACCTGTCGCGGTAGGAACGGCCGTGCGACATAAAAAAGGTTCCAACAAAGTTT
>NW_020919842.1:0-509 GCF_003984885.1 Neopelma chrysocephalum | reverse complement strand
AAACAACACAAACACTGAGTTAGAATACTACATTACACACACCCACCTCCTCCGTCACCCCACCTCCACCCCTCACGTAAGTCGCAAGCCAACCCTGAACACCGGCGCATGCTATATCTTAAATTGTCTAACAACAACCTGAAAGAGAAATGACACAAACACAAGGTTAGAACCGCTGCCAAACACACACAAAACTATTCCATCCTCACTCACACCTCAACCGCTCTGATACCGGCTGGCCGGTAAGGGGCCTTCGGTACGCATCCGTGGCCCTCCTTGGGAACGTGGTTCCCGTGGAGCCTCAAAAAAACCCCCAAAAAGAAACAAATCGGGGAGCCTGACAAAACACGCACACCCGTCACAGCATTACAAGGCAGTATCAATGACAGAACATAGAAAGCAAAACAAAGTAAGGTACAAAGCTATACAATTCCTAACGGACCCAGAGCAATACAACACTAAGACATTCACATACAGAGTAATACAATTGCAAATATAGAAGTATACAA
>NW_020919841.1:0-807 GCF_003984885.1 Neopelma chrysocephalum | reverse complement strand
CGGGGCTGGGATGGGGTTCGGCATCCGGACGGGGACCTGGATCGGTGCCGGGCTCATCCCAGCCCGGCCTCGCCGCCTGTGCCCCGGCGCTGCGGGCGAGAGGAGCCGCTCCGGGGCGGGCGCTGGGGCCGAGCCCGGCGGGGCCGCTCGGACCGGGGCTCTGCCGGGGCCCGGCCAGGGCAGAACGGCGGCGTTTACCTCGTACAGACGCGGAGCCGGGGCTGGGAGCGGCCGGGGCGCGGGGACACGCCGGGCCGGCCCCGGGACCCCGGCGGGCCTGCAGCGCCGCCCTCGCCCCCCGTGCTATTGGAGCTCCCCCGCTCGGGCCCCCCCGAGGCCACCGCACCCGCTCCCGGGGAGAACATCGCCCGCCTGCCCCTTCCCCGCGGCTCCGGGGGATTCCCGCCCGCAGAGCCCCCCGGGAACGAGGGGTCTGGGGCCCGCCGGGGCTCTGGCCACGGGCCCGCTCCGGCCGCGGGGAGCCGGGGACCTGCCGGGGCAGGGAAGAACGGAGGCAGCCCTTTCCCCGTTCCTCCCACGCTCCGGGACTCCGAGCAGAGCCGCCTGTGTGTCTCCGTGTCCCTGTGTCTGTCCACAGGCAACCCCAGGAGCTGGCACGGACCGTGCCGCGGGTCGGGCACAGGCTGCTCCCAGCTCTGCCTGTGGAACTTCGGGAATTGCCGACAGCGGTTCTTTTCCCTGCCACCTGCAGCTCATCTGAGACCCGCCAGGTGAGACCTGAGGCTCTCCTTCCTCTCCCCGGCTTCCTCGGCAACTCGCACCCTCCCGGGGCAAACCCTCTGGTTT
>NW_020919840.1:0-329 GCF_003984885.1 Neopelma chrysocephalum | reverse complement strand
AAGATTCCTCCCACACCAAAGGTGCCAGCACAGAAAGCTCTTGCTGCTCATGGAATCTCCAGGCAGAAAAAGCAACTGCACCACAAAGCAAAAGCTTCCAGGCTTCCATTCCTGGTGATAAGGGCTGTTGTTTCCTGTTTTCAGCCCTGCCTCCCAACTGCCAGCGTGACTCCCAAAATTGCCTATGGACGAAGATTCCTCGAAGAATAAAGGTGCCATTAGAGGAAGCTCTTGCTACTTATGGAGTCCCCGGCAGAGAAACCAACTACACCACAAAACAAAAGCTTCCAGCCTTTCTATCCTGGAAATAAGGGCTGTTTTTTCCTCTT
>NW_020919839.1:0-556 GCF_003984885.1 Neopelma chrysocephalum | reverse complement strand
GGAGAACGTGATGTTACCGGTTGGACATGATGACATATGACAGAAGTGATGTCACAGAGGAGAACGTGATGTTACCGGTTGGACATGATGACATATGACAGAAGTGATGTCACAGAGGAGAACGTGATGTCACCGTTTGGACATCATGGCACACGACGGATGTGATGTCATAGTGGAAAACGAGATGTCAATGGAGGGACATCATGGCAGGTGACGGATGTGATGTCACAGAGGAGAACGTGATGTCACCGCATAGAAAAGATGTCATAACGTTGATGTGATGTCACAGAGGAGAACGTGATGTCACCGGTTGGACATCATGGAAGGTAACGGATGTAATGTCACAGACGAAAACGAGATGTCACCGGCTGGACATCATGGCAGGTGACGGATGTAATGTCACAGAGGAGAACATGATGTCACCGGTTGGACAACATGACATATGACGGATGTGATGTCACAGAGGAGAATGTGATGTCACCGGTTGGACATGATGTCATAACGTTGATGTGATGTCACAGAGGAGAACGTGATGTCACCAGTTGGACATCATGGC
>NW_020919838.1:0-1048 GCF_003984885.1 Neopelma chrysocephalum | reverse complement strand
TGGGTGGTGCTGAGTAATAGGATGGGAGGCAATGGGCAGAAAGGGAAACAAAGCAATTTCCACCTGAACATGAGGTAGGACTTCATTACTGTGAGGGTGACTCAGCGCTGGGACCAGTTCCTAGAGAGACTGTGGAGTCTCCTTCCTTGGAGATATTCAAAAGCCCCTGGAGGAGGTTCTGGCCACCCAGCTCCAGGTGTCCCATCTGGGTTGGACCAAATGATCTCTGGAGGTTCCTTGCAACCTCTCCTTGTCCGTGTTTCTGTGATTCTGGACAGGGCACGAGACATCTGAAACCACAAGTTTCAGAATCTACAAAGTCAGAAGTAGCTGGATCTTTACCCAATTCCTGTGTGTGTTTAATTTTCACTTCCTTTGGCTCTTTAATCTTTTGCAGGTGTGCTGATAAAAAGTGCATCAGAAGATGAGGGCACTGATACAGATGCATAGACAACTCCTGAGCTGGTGAAGCATTGATCAACAAAATTAAAGTCTGGCACTCATTACATTTCTCTTGAGCTTGGCCCCCCACCCCCTGCACTCCCTGGGCTTGCTTTGTTGGGAAGTGCTCGTGCTACCAGAAGACTGAGACAATTTTTAGGGCTTTTCTCCCTCCTGTGAGCTGGTTCCTGCTGTGCCAGGGCAGATCCATCCACTGCCCGGTTTCAACAAGGTTTGCAACAGCAGCCAAAGTGCAACTGAATTACCCAGCGAGCTCTACACAAAATCTCAGGGCAGAGTCCTGGGAATCCTGGATTTTAAGTGTTTTAACATTTTGTGTGTGTGAAGAATCTGGGATGTACAGCAGTGGGGGAACCATTTCACCTGGAGAATGAAATGTTCAGTTGCAATCCTGATTTTTCTGTGACATGTTTACTACACTCACATTACCTGTCTTCTTTCCTGCTTCTGTTTTTAGTTAATGTGTATCAGTACAAGTGTAGAATTAGCATGTTCCTCCTGAGGCCGGGGCAACACCTGTCTTCCAAGGGTGCCTGTGGCCTGCGCAGGCAGAGGAGTTCCCTTAGTGTAAGAGAACTACCACTCT
>NW_020919837.1:0-1178 GCF_003984885.1 Neopelma chrysocephalum | reverse complement strand
ATTCCAAGCACCTGAAGGGCTTCTGCCTGCTGGGAGGCTGCTCAGGGGCCACCAGGTCACAGCTCTGCCTCAAGCTCCGGCCGCCTTCCCGGCACAGGCTGGGTCTTTCCTCCTCAGAGCACTCTGGGCTGGATTTGGAGCCCCTCCTGCCGGGGGATCTCTGGGCCTTTTCCTCCCCACTGCCTTCCTGCGCCGTGGAGCCCTTCAAAACGGCCTCTCCCACCAGGGTCTCACGGGGGGATTTGTCCTCCGGGCTCTCCGTCCTCAACTCGGGGCCTGGGACAGGAAGCAAGGACAGGGAGGGGATTTGCCTCCGGCCCACAGGGAAGGCCAAGGACATCCCCCCAACTCCGGTCCCGGCAGGACGGCGGCGGCAGCGGGGTTGTCCTGCAGCCGGGGGCCATGCTGGGCTGCCAGAGCCAGCACAACACCCGCCCAAAAGGCCACTGACTTCCTCCTCACCTGCCTGGGGGGCCCAAGGCATCTTCCTCTTCCTCGCAGCCTTCTCCTCCATCTGCCCAAGCTTTGGGAAGGACAAATCCTGATGAGGGGGAAAACAAGGGCTAAGTGTGTTGGCTTGGGGGTTCCTCCTGCCCAAGTCCATCTCTAGAACTCACCGGGCATCCTGTGACCATAAAAACCTCCAAAACACCAAGATTCAGCCCAGAAAAAACAAAATCACTGAGATTCAGGCAAAAAAACCCCTCAGAAATAGCGAGATGAACCTCCGCCCCTCAAAAGGCAAAAAGTTGAGATTTAGCCAAAAAATACTCCCAAATATGAAGATTCAGCATTAAAAAACGTCTCCCAGAAGTTCCCCATCTCTGGTCTCTCCGCTCTGGGGTTCCGAGGGTTTCCCCTGTCTGGGATGCTGGGGGTCTCAGTTAGGGATGCTGGGAGTGTTGGGGGTCCCAAAAGTCCCTTCTCCTCTGACTCTCACCTTCGAGCTGCTGCTTTCTCAGACATTCCGCATCTCCGCGTTCTCTACCTTCTTGTCCTGGGGATCCCAGGGGTCCCCAATGTCCAGGCTTCCCCTGCTTGAAAAGGGGGAACTCGTCCCAAATATTCTGGGGGTCACATGGGGGGTCGTGACATACTCGGGCTGCCAGCACAGATTCCCTGCAAAGTCTGCAGTGAGTCAAGCTCTGGAGAGGAGATTGTGCCCCAGGGATGGGATT
>NW_020919836.1:0-1093 GCF_003984885.1 Neopelma chrysocephalum | reverse complement strand
CATTCAATTGTATTGCATGTTATATTTTGTTCTTCTATACATAGATATATATTCATGGCTAGGCTTCGCGAACGAAGATTTGGGAAGGGCTCTACCCACTTTTCTTGCAAGCGCGTTGGTGGCTAAAAAGGCCAATACGAGAGGGGCAAGTCCGGTTGCAAAAGACACAGCAGAAAGACTCCTTAGATGGTATATTCTGCTAGGCACGATTCTTTCTGCGTTGTCTTTTCTCCTCAAGGGTGATCCTGCGTGCTTTCTCAAAAGCATCAGCGGCGTTATAAATGGTGTGTCTCCAGGCCTCCCGATTAGAGGCCAGAGTGAACCAGTTATGGTGGTCAATATGCCCGAGGCTGAGTTGTTGCTTCAGGGAGTCCTTGTATCTTTTCTTCGGAGCTCCTCTCTTGCGGCAGCCGGTGGCAAGTTCACCATAAAGCAGGATCTTAGGGAGGCGGTGGTCCTTCATCCTGGAGACGTGCCCTGCCCATCGCAGTTGCGTTCTCAGTAACATGGCCTCAATACTTGTGATTGCTGCCTGTTCGAGAACAGATGTATTGGTCACATAATCTGACCAGTGGATGTTTAGGATTGTACGGAGGCAGCGTTGATGGAAGCGTTCTAGGAGACGCAGGTGGTGGCGGTAGATGACCCATGATTCGGAACCATATAAAAGAGTAGACAGCACTATGGCTCTGATCTTGGTACTTTTCTTCAAGTGTTTATTACGCCAGACTCTCTTATGGAGTTTTCCAAAAGCACTATATGCCTTCGCTAACCTATTGTCTATCTCCCCGTCAATCTTACCATCCGAGGAGATAAGGCTGCCTAGGTAATTAAACTGTTGGACTGATTTGAGTTCTGACTGGCCAATGGTGATGTGGGGATGATGGAAGACTTCCTGAGGTGCAGGCTGATGGAGAACTTCTGTCTTCTTTAGGCTGACTTCCAGCCCAAAGAGCTCAGCAGCATCTGCAAAGCAGGATGTTAAATGCTGCAGAGCTGCTTCTGTGTGGGCAACAGGGGCGACATCATCAGCATAAAGCAGCTCCCGGACAAGATGATTTAAAGTCTTAGTATGGGCCTTCAGTCGCCTTAG
>NW_020919835.1:0-417 GCF_003984885.1 Neopelma chrysocephalum | reverse complement strand
CCCGGGGGGGTCTCGGGGGTCCCCCAGGGGCAGGGGGGACACGGGGGGGGGGCAGCGGGACACTCACCGTTGGCAAACACCCGGTGCCAAACTGGGGGAGCGCCGAGGAGGATGAGGAGGAGGATGATGATGATGATGATGATCCGGAGCCGGGCGGGACGGGGAGGGGGCACCGGGAGGAGAGAAGGGAACACCGAGGTTTGGGGGGACCCCAGAGGGATCCCCCGGCGCTCCTGCCCAGCCGGGACCCCCTCGCACGACCCCCTGGCCCCATCCTGGGACCCCCTCGGACCAGAGCCGGTGTTGCCCTTCCCTTCCCTTCCCTTCCCTTCCCTTCCCTTCCCTTCCCTTCCCAAACCTTCCCTTCCCTTCCCTTCCCTTCCCTTCCCTTCCCTTCCCTTTCCTTCCCTTCCCTTT
>NW_020919834.1:0-905 GCF_003984885.1 Neopelma chrysocephalum | reverse complement strand
GGGACTGACCGTGCACCCCGATTTCCTCCAGGCAGGTGGTGTGGGAGCTCTGGGCACTGTGGGGCACCCACAGACCCCACAGGGGCTCTTTGGGGATTTGGGGACTCTTGGGGGATTTGGGGACTCTCTGGGGATTTGAGGACTCCCTGGGGATTTGGGGACTGACCGTGCACCCCGATTTCCTCCAGGCAGGTGGTGTGGGAGTTCCGGGCGCTGCGGGACGAGGCGCGGGGCCGCGCGGCCGAGTACGGGGTGGAGGCGAAGGCGCTGCTGGAGCAGAGCTGGGGGGACCTGCGGGCCCGGGGGGCTTCGTTCGCCCGAAAGCTGCGCAAGAGGCTGAGCCGGGACTCGGAGGAGCTGAGGAAGCGCTGGGAGGGGGGGGCCGCCGCCCTCAGGGCCCTCTGGGGGGTCCCCGAGACCCCCCAGGATTGAGGGGGAGCGCCCCGAAATCCGGGGCCTGAAAGGGGGGGAGAGTTGTTGGAGGTGCAGCAATAAACGATGATGGTGATGCTCCACGTGTGGGTCTGCTGTGGGGGGGAGTTTGGGGGAGCGGGGTACCCCAAAACCACACCCCGCATCCCAAAACCGCGCCCCGTGCCCCCAAAAGGGCTCAAAGCACCCCAACAGAGAGCCCGCACCCCAAAAGGGCTCAGAGCGACCCGAAAAGGACTCTGTGAGCTCCAAGGAGACACTGGGGACCCCAGAAGGACCCACTGCACCTCAATAGGGCCCCCGCACCCCAAAAGGGCTCGGGGTGCCCCAAAACAACAATCCGCACCCCAAAAAGGGCTCAAAGCACCCCCACAGTCCCCCTGAACCCCCATAGAGCCCCCGCACCCTAAAAGGGCTCGGAGTGCCCCAAAATGACAACCTGCACCCCAAAAGGGCTCGGGGCACCCCAACAG
>NW_020919833.1:0-763 GCF_003984885.1 Neopelma chrysocephalum | reverse complement strand
GGGGGGGCATATAGGGGTGCACAGGGCACACACAGGGGTGTAGATATGGGGTGTATATGGGGCACACACTGATGTATAAGGAGTATATAGGGGGTGTATATGAGGTGTGTAGCGCACAGAGGAGGGTGTCTAAGGGTGTCCATGGGGTGTATTGGGGTGTCTATAGGGGCTGTCCATGGGGTGTGTAGTGCACAGAGGGGGGTGTCTATGGGGCGTCTATAGGGTCTGTCGATGGGGCTGTATAGGGCATGTCTAAGGGGTGTCTGGAGGGGGTGTCTATGGGGTGTGTCCGGGGTGTCTATAGGGGCTGCCCATGGGGTGTATCTGAGGTGTCTATAGAGCCTGTCTATGGGCTGTGTAGGGCATGTCTGAGGGGTGTCTGCAGGGGCTGTCTGTGGGGTGTATCTGGGGTGTTTATAGGATCTGCCCATGGGGTGTATCTGAGGTGTCTATTGGGGATGTCTGTGGGCTGTACAGGGCATGTCTAAGGGGTGTCTATAGGGGTTGTCCATGGGGTGTCTACAGGGTCTGTCCATGGGGTGCACAGGGGGTGTTCTCAGGGTGCCCCCCCCACCTCGCTCCGATCCCCCATCTCGGCGCTCGATTGCTCAGGCCTGGCCCCGCCCCCGCGGCGGGGGCCGCGCTCCCCGCGGCGTTGCGGTGACGTCACTCGCGGCGTAGCGGTGACGTCACGGCCGCCGCTGCCTGGCGCGGGACGGGGGGGGCGAGCGGCGGCTCCGGGCGGCGGCTCTGCGGGACCGGG
>NW_020919832.1:0-987 GCF_003984885.1 Neopelma chrysocephalum | reverse complement strand
GGGGGGGGGTTCCTTACCCGGGGTGTACCCCCAGGGCTCGTAGTAGGAGGGGAAGACCCCCAGGTGACACCCCCGGACGAACTCCTCGTAGTCGACGGGCAGGAGGGGGCTGGTGGACGACAGGAACTCGGGGTGGAAGATGATCTGGGGAGGGGGAAAGGGCAGCTCAGGGACCCCCCCGAGCACGGAAACCTCCTCCTGCACCCCTAAATCCCCTCCTGGAGGACAAAATGCCCTTCCTGGATGACAAAATTCCCCTCCCGGATGACAAAATTCCCCTCCTGGACCTCAAAAATCTTCTCCTGGATGACAAAATTCCCCTTCCCGACCCCAAAATCCCCTTCCCGGACCCCAAAACAACCCCACAGGATCTCGAAGCATCCCCCTGCACCCCAAAATCCCCTCCTGGACCCCAAAATCCCCTCCTGGAGGACAAAATTCCCTTCCTGGACTCCAAAATTCCCCTCCTGGATGACAAAATTCCCTTCCCGGACCTCAAAAATCTTCTCCTGGACCTCAAAATCCCCTTCCCAGACCCCAAAACAACCCACAGGATCTCAAAGCATCTCCCTGGACCCCAAAATCTTTTCCTGGTTGACAAAATTCCCTTCCTGGACTCCAAAATTCCCTTCCTGGATGACAAAATCCCCTTCCTGGACCTCAAAAATCTTCTCCTGGACGACAAAATTCCCTTCCTGGACCATAAAAAACCTCCCCCAGACCTCAAAATTCCCTTCCCAGACCCCAAGATCTTCTCCTGGACCCCCAAAATTTCCCCCCTGGACCCCAAAATCTTCTCCTGAACCCCAGAATTCCCCTCCTGGACCACAAAATTCCCCTCCTGGACCTCAAAAATCTTCTCCTGGACTCTCAAATTCCCCTCCTGGACCCCAAATTCCTCTCCTGGACCCCCAAATTTCCCTTCCTGGACCCCAAAATTCCCCCCCTGGACCCCAAAATCTTCTCCTGGACCCCCAAATTCCCCTC
>NW_020919831.1:0-890 GCF_003984885.1 Neopelma chrysocephalum | reverse complement strand
CTCTGAGCCCCCCCCGTGCCCCCCCAGGAGGCAGAGAGGAAGATGAAGGAGCAGCAGGACGAGGAGCAGCGCAAGAAGCAGGAGGAGGAGGAGAAGCAGCAGAAGGAGGAGGAAGGGGACGACGAGGGGGACGAGGAGGAGGAGGAGGACGAGGAGCCCGAGGCCGAGCCCGACGAGGGCGAGGGGGGAGCCCCCCGGGACGAGCTGTGAGGGCCCCCCCGGGGGCCGTTCTGTCTCTGTGAGACCTTGGACTCTTTTCTACGGGAGCCGCCACCCAGCCGGGACCCCCCCGGGACCCCCGGGAGCCACCAGAGACCTCCAGGAACCCCCCTGGGGACCCCCGGGAGTCACCAGAGACCTCCAGGAACCCCCTGGGGACCCCTGGGAGCCACCAGAGACCTCCAGGAACCCCCCTGGGGACCCCCGGGAGTCACCAGAGACCCCCAGGACCCCCCCAGGGATCCCCGGGAGCCACCAGAGACCTCCAGGGACCCCCAGGAGTCACCAGAGACCTCCAGGACCCCCCGGGACAACCCCAGGGACCCCCCTGGGGACCCCCAGGAGCCACCAGAGACCTCCAGGAACCCCCCAGGATAACCCCAGGGACCCCCGGGAGCCACCAGGGACCCTGGGGATCCCCTGGGACCCCCAGGACAACCGGGGGAGCCCCCCAGGAGTGACCAGGGACCCCCGGAACCAACTTGGGACCCCCTGGGAGTGACAAGGGACCCTCTGGGGGCTGTTGGGGACCCCTGGGATTGACCCCCAGGAGCGAGCGGGACCCCCGGGGGGTGAGGACTCAGGACTGGGGGGGTGTGGGGAGGGGGTGCAGGGTGGGGGTCGCACGGGACTGTACGGGGGGGTCGCGATCTGGTTTCTATTAAATTAAC
>NW_020919830.1:0-746 GCF_003984885.1 Neopelma chrysocephalum | reverse complement strand
GGGGGGCCCTGGGTGGGTTTTGGGATCTCAGGGTGGGGTCTGGGGGGTCCCTGAGTGGATTTTTGAGGTCCAAGGGTGAGTTTTGGGGGTCTCAGGGTGGGTTTTGGGGTCCCTCAAGATGGGTTTGGGGGTCTGGGGGAGGCCCAGGGAGGGTTTGGGGGATCCTGAAATGATTTTGGGGGTCCCAGGGTGGGTTTTGGGGTCTCAGTCTGGATTTTGGGGGTCTCGGGGTGGATTTTGGGGTCCCCCAAGGTGGGTTTGGGGGTCTAGGGGGGGCCCGAGATGGGTTTGGGGGTCTCAGGGGGGACTTGGGGGTCCCAGAATTAACTCAATTCAAGGGTCCCCCCACCCAGAACCCCCCAAAATTGGGGTTTCACACACAAAAACCCCCAAAATTGGGATTTTAATACCCACAGACCCCCAAACTTGGAGTGTCTCCCCCAAAATCCCCCAATTCAAGGGTTACCCCCCCAAAATTGGGATTTCACACCCAAACCCCCCAAAACTGGGGATCCCCTGACCCAGAAACTCCCCCAAATTGGGGTTTCAATACCCAGAGACCCCCAAAAATCGGGGGTTTCACACCCAAACCCCCCAAAATTGAGGGTTTCACACCCAGAACCCCTAAAATTGGGATTTTAATATCCAGAACCCCCCAAAATTCGGGGTTTTCACACCCAGAAACCACCCAAAATTGGGGAGTTTCCCCCCCAAAAATCAGGATTTTCACACCAACCCCCCCCCCC
>NW_020919829.1:0-595 GCF_003984885.1 Neopelma chrysocephalum | reverse complement strand
AGGCCCACACCCAATATCCTTTGGGGGTCTGGGGTCCCTCGGGGGGGGTGAGGAGGGGTCGGGGGGAGTTCCCGTTGTGCTCCTTGACCGGCGGTGCCCAGGGAGCTGCGGCGGGAGCTGGAGGAGCTGCGGGAGCGGCTGCGGGAGCTGCGGCAGGAGGGGGAGAACGGAGGGGACGAGGTTCCTGCTCTGCTGTGAGTGGGGAGGGGGGGACGACCCTGAGACAACCCCCCCCCGGACCCCCTGGTGCCCCCCTGACCACCCCAAACCTTCCCCTGTACCCAGGATGTAGATCCTGCCCTGGAAGGCCGTGACCCCCATGGGCACCCCCAGGATCTCCATGGGCACTTCCAGGACCCCTCAATGCCCCCTCAGGACCCCTCAGTGCCCCTCCAGGACCCCTCAGTGCCCCCCAGGACCCCTCAATGCCCCTCCAGGACCCCTCAATGCCACCCCAGACCCCCTCAGTGCCACCCCAGATCCCTCCCCATACCCAGGACATAAATCCTGCCCCAGAAGGCCCTGACCCCCAAGGGCACCCCCAGGACGCCCATGGGCACCCCCAGACCCCCTCAATGTCACCCCAGACCCCCTC
>NW_020919828.1:0-1101 GCF_003984885.1 Neopelma chrysocephalum | reverse complement strand
CCCCCAAGACCCCCGTTTTTCCCCCCCGGGGGACGCGGCCCCTTTAAGAGGGGGCGTGGCCTCTCCCCTCAGGGCCCCCCGAACCTCGCCCGCTTCCCGCCGCCGCCGCCGCGGCCACGCCCACCGTGGGGCGTGGCCTCGCCCTCACGTGATCCCCTTTGCGCTTTCCCATTGGCTGGCATTGTTCACCCCGTGCGGCGTTCCGTGCTCTGATTGGTTGTCCTCCCTCCCTCCCCTCCCTCCGCGCTTCCCCATTGGCCGGCACAGCGGCGTTCCCCGCTCTGATTGGTTGTTCGCCCCCCTTCCGTGAGTAGGCGGGCGCTGGCGGCTGATTGGGCGGCGGCCGTCACGTGAGCGGGGTTTTGGCGCCAATTCTGCGTGAGGGGAGGGCGGCGGGAACGGGGCGCGATCGTGAATCGCGACCGGGAATCGCGACAGAGCCTTTGGGAACCCCCCCGAGAGCCATCCCGGACATGGCCCCTCGCGACTACGACAGCGATAAAGGTACCGGGAACCTCCTTCATCGTACCGGGGCTCCGTTACCGGGACCCCCCTCACGGCACCGGGACCTGTCACTGAGGGATCCCCATTCCTGACAACCCCCAATTCCCAATTCTCCCGTTCCTGACCCCTTTTTTTCTCCCCCCCAGAGAAGGCGAAGCGTTTCCTGCAGGATTTTTACCGGGATGGCCCCGACGGGCACAAGGAATTCCCCTACCGGGACCAGCTGGTGAGACCCCCCAGACCCCCCAGACAGGGTGGAAACCCCCCAAAGGACCCCCCAAACCTTCTTCCACCCCCCAAATCCTCCCCCAAAATCCCCAGATCCCCTTCAGAATCCATCCCAAATCTCCTTCCCACCCCCTAAATCTCCCTTCAAAACCCCCAGATCCCCCTCACGATTCCCCCCAAACCTCTTTCCACCCCCCAAATCCCCCCAAACCTCCTCCCACCCCCCAAATCCCCCTCTCAAAACCCTCAGATCCTCCTCACGATCCCCCTCAAATCCCCTCCCACCCCCCAAATCTCCCCCAAAAACCTCCTCCCACCCCCGAAATCCCCCCCAAAACCCCCAGATCCCCCTCACGATCCCCCCCAAAT
>NW_020919827.1:0-1159 GCF_003984885.1 Neopelma chrysocephalum | reverse complement strand
CCAGGGGGGTGTGTGACCCCCAGTTGGATTCCCTGTGGGGTGCTCCCGGGGGGTGTATGACCGCCCCGGCTCCTTGCTGGGGGGGCTCTGAATGGGCTGTACAACCCTCCCCCCCCGGCTCCTGCTGGAGTTTGGGGGCTCCAGGTGTGGGGAGCAGCCCCCTGCTTTGGGGACTGACGGCAGCCCTGGGGGGCTCCCCTGCAGGGGGGGCCTGTTTTGGCAGTGCTGTTCCTGTTGTGGCCCAGCTGTGTGGACGCTGAGGGTGGGTTTGGCCGGTCACACAGCTCAGGGGTCCTGAGTGGGGCAACAGGGACCCCTCCGTGGATCCTGGCTCCTGCCCCACATGTTCTTGGGGGTACTTGGGGTGGGCCCTGCCCACCGGGGACGGAGCTGGCCATGACCCTGGGTGGGGGGGACACTGCCCGGAGCCACGTCAGTGACACCTGGCTTTGAGGGGCAGAGAGCCCCTGGGACCTCCAGCCCTACCCACTCAGCAATGTCCCCCCTCCCCACAGCCCCCCTGCACAGCACCTACCACGAGGACGGGCCCCCCTCCTACTATGACAACCAGGACTTCCCGTCGGCGCACTGGGACGACAAGAGCATCCGACAGGCCTTCATCCGCAAGGTGGGACACGGGGGGGCTCCGGGGGGGGCCCGGGGCGGCGGGGGCCCCCTGTGACCTGCCCCTGTCCCCAGGTGTTCCTGGTGCTCACGCTGCAGCTGACCGTCACCTTCGCCTTTGTGACCGTCTTCACCTTCGTCAAAGGTGTGCGGGGCTTCGTGCAGCGCAACGTGTGGACGTACTACGTGTCCTACGCCGTGTTCTTCATCTCCCTCATCGTCCTCAGCTGCTGCGGCGACTTCCGCCGCAAGCACCCCTGGAACCTCGTGTCCCTGGTGAGCTGGGGGCTGGCCCTGGTTTGGGGGTGCTGAGCTGGAGGCACACGTTGGGGTGGGTTGGGGGGCATGTGGCAGGATGGGTTTGGGGGTGCTGACCTAGGGAGGTCAGCAGGGTGGGTTTGGGGGTGCTGAGCTGGAGGCACACTGGGGTAGGTTGAGGGGCATGCGGCAGGGTGGGTTTGGGGGTGCTGAGCTGGGGGGGTCAGCAGAGCAGGTTTGGGGGTGATGAGCTGGGGAGGTCAGCAGGGTGGGTTTG
>NW_020919826.1:0-1683 GCF_003984885.1 Neopelma chrysocephalum | reverse complement strand
TTTGGAGGGTTTCGGGGGGTTTTGGAGGTTTGGGAGTTTTTGGGGGGAATTTGGGGGGTTTTGGGGGGATTTTGGGTGGATTTGGGGGTATTTTGGGTGGATTTGGGGGTATTTGGGGGGAGACTTGGAGGATTTTGGGGGGGAATCGAGGGATTTTGGGGGGTATTTGGTTTTTTTTTATTATTTTTGGGGGGGTCTCACCTTTGGGGGGGGGCTTTGGGGACATTGGGGGGGACACGGGGGGGATATTGGGGGACATCACGGGCCGGGGGGGGTTTGATGGGGCCACCACCCCCTGCACGGGCCTGGCACACACGGGGACACGCAGGGACACGCGTGGGACACACCTGGGACACCCGTGGGACAGTTCTGGATGCACAGGGACACACCTGGGGACACCTGGGGACACGCAGGGACCCCCATGGACACACCTGGGCACACCTGGGGACACCTGGGGACACACAGGGACACACAGGGACACACGTGGGACACGCAGGGACACGCGTGGGACAGTTCCAGATGCACAGGGACCTCCATGGACACACCTGGGGACACGCATGGGACACGCAGGGACACACGTGGGACAGTTCCGGATGCACAGGGACATCCATGGACACACCTGGGGACACACTGGGACCCCCATGGACACACCTGGACACACCTGGGACACGCAGGGACACACAGGGACACACGTGGGACACGCAGGGACACGCGTGAGACAGTTCCGGATGCACCGGGACCCCCATGGACACACCTGGGGACACGCAGGGACACACATGGACACACCTGGGGACACCCAGGGACACGCAGGGACACGCGTGTGACGCCTGGGGACACGCAGGTGACACACGAGGACACACAGGTGACACGTGCCCACAGCCAGTGACACCTGGGGACACCTGGGGACACCTGGGACACCCCTGGACACCCCTGGACACACCTGGACACACCTGGGGACACGCAGGGACACGCAGGGACACGCAGGTGACACACAGGGACACCCATGGACACACCTGGACACACCTGGGGACACTTGTGGACACGCGTGTGACACTAGTGGACACGCAGGTGGCACTCAGGGACACCTGAGCGACACATGTCCAGACCTGGGGACACCTGGGGACGCACAGGTGACACTTCCGGACTCTCGGGGACACACCTGGTGTCACGTGCCCGCACCTGGGGACACCTCCGGACACGCAGGTGACACCTGGGGACACGCGTGGGACAATTTTGGACACGCGTGTGACACACGTCCACAGCTGGGGACACACCCGGGGACACCTCCGGACACGCGGGGACCCTCCCAAGATCCCCCCCGTGTCCCCAAATGTCCCCCCCAAAGTCCCCAAAGGCCCCTCCCGCGCCCCCCGCGCTCCCTTGGAGGACCCCGCGCCCTCCCCCCGCCCTCAGGAAAACATGGCGGCGCCCCGCGCGGCCGCTCCCCGTCTCTACGCTCCCCGCCCGCGCGCTCCCCATTGGTCGGCACCACCCGCGCCGCGCCTTCTCATTGGCTGTCTCGGCGTCGGCAGGCGGGGCCTTCCCCACCGGAGGATATAAAGCGGCGCTGGCGGCCATGCCACCCCTCTCTTTTCTCCGTCGCCGCCGCGGCCGCCGCGGGGTTGAGGTGAGGCCGCGTCGGGGCCGCGCCGCGGGGGGGTCCCACCGCTAAGGGGGGGGGTC
>NW_020919825.1:0-1517 GCF_003984885.1 Neopelma chrysocephalum | reverse complement strand
CCCGGGTCCCGACCCTGATCCCCGTCCCTGTCCCTTGTCCCAGCCCCAATCCCCGCTCCCTGTCCCTGGTCTCGATCCCTGTCCCGGTCCCCCTGTCTCAGACTCGATCCCGGGTCCCCATCCGGTCCCGGTCCCAGTCGTGGTTCCCCGTCCCTGTCACTGGTCTCCATCCCAGCCCTGATCCCGATCCCGGATCCCGATCCTGTCGCGATCCCGCTTCCGCCCCCCGCCCGGTCCCGCTCCCTGTCCGCGGTGCTGAACCGGCTCCTCCCGCAGCCGCCGCCGCCGCTGAGCCCTCCCCGGTCCCTTCCCCGTCACTGTCCCGGTCCCTGTCCCTGGTGCTGAGCTCGTCCTGTCCCTCCCCGGTCCCCTCCCCGTCCCTGTCCCGGTCCCTGTCCGCGGTGCTGAGCCCGATCTGTCCCTGTCCCTGTGTCTGTCCCGGTCCCTGTCCCCGTCCCGGTCCCGGTCCCGGTCCTGGTCCCAGTCCCTGTCCCTGTCCCTGTCCGCAGCCCTGAGCCCTCCCCGGTCCCTGTCCCTGTCCACGGTGCTGAGCCCGATCTCTCCCGGTCCCTGTCCCCGTCCGCAGTCCGGAGCTCTCCCCGGTCCCCGTCCCTGTCCGCGGTGCTGAACCCGTCCTGTCCCTGTCCCGGTCCCTGTCGCGGTCCCGCTGCCGCTGTTCCCATCCCGCTTCCCTCTCGTTCCCGCTGCTCAGCCCGGTCCCCGCTCCCGACAGCGGCTCCCGTTCCCAGCCTGACGCTGCTGCCATCCCGGTGCCATCCCCGGTTCTATCCCATTCCCAGCCCAGCCCAATACCCGCTCCCAGCCCCATCCTGATGCCATCCCGGGTCCCATCCCGGTCCCATTTCCATCCCGGTGCCATCCCCGGTCCCTTGCCGGTCCCCAGTTCCATCCCAGCCCTAGCGCCGGTCCCATCCAGATACCCAGCCCCATCCCCGCTCCCAGTCCCATCCCAGCTCCCATCCCCGCTCCCAGTCCCATCCCAGTCCCATCTCCTCTCCCATCCCCTCTCCCGGTCCCACCCCAGTCCCATCCCAGCCCGTTCCCAGCCCCATCTCAGCCCCATTCCCGCTCCCATCCCCTCTCCGGCTCCCATCCCATCCCCTCTCCCGCTCCCATCCCAGCCCCATCCCGGTCCCATCCCCGCTCCCATCCCCTTCTCCCGCTCCCATCCCATCCCCTCTCCCGGCTCCCGCTCCCCTCCGGTTCCCACCTGGCCGCAGACAGGCTCCCTTGCGGGTGTAGATGCAGGCGAGGGCCATGACGTGCAGGTAGGAGAGGCGCGGCCGGTCGCCCTCGGGCAGCGGGAGGAGGTCGCGCAGGGCGCGGATCTGGGCGTTGATCTGGTCCCGGCGCGCCTTGGAGGCGCCTTTGGTGGAGCGGAGCATCCTCCGCCCGCGCCGCCGCCCGCCCGCCGCCTTTATGGGCCCCGCGGCCCCGCGTCAGCGGCCGCGTCACCGGCCCCGCGCCGCCCCCCGCGCACGGAGGGAGGGGGGGGG
>NW_020919824.1:0-624 GCF_003984885.1 Neopelma chrysocephalum | reverse complement strand
CCCGAAATCGCATTTTTTAAGACCGAATTTAACGTTTTTCCCTCCGATAAATTGAATTTTGGGTGAAAATCGGCGGGTTTTGCAGCTCGGAGGGAGTTTCCACCCCCTAAAATGGAGGTTTCCAGCCCCAAAATGGAGGTTCCTGGGGAAGAATCGAATCTTTGTGCTCCGAAATCCGCTTTTTTTACCCCAAAACCACCGATTTTACCGCAAAACAAACATTTTTTACTTCTCAAATTATCTTTTTTGACATAAATTGCAGGGATTTTGCCCAAGTTTTGATGTTTAGGCCTCAAAATTTGCTATTTTTCGCACTAAAACATTTCTTTTAGTTTCAATATCATCTTTTTCTTCGCTTAATTTTTTTTTAACCCTAAAATTAATTTTTCTAACTCTAAATTTAATATCTTAATTTCTCAAATACCAATTTTTGCCCTAAACCCGCCATTTTCAGCCCCAAAATCGCCTCTTTGTGTCTCCAAACCGCCTTTTCCGCCCTCAAAATCAACATTTTCGCCCTCAAAACAAAACTTTTTTTGCCCCAAAATCAAATTTTTAACCCCAAAATAAGATTTTTTTCCACCCCCACAATAAACTTTTGAACCAAAATCGCGAATTTTAGCC
>NW_020919823.1:0-728 GCF_003984885.1 Neopelma chrysocephalum | reverse complement strand
CTGCCCCACATCCCCCCGCCCTCCGACCCTTCCCGTCCCACTGCCCCCCGTCTGCCCCACGTGCCACACCACTGTCCCTCCCCATCCCTTCCCGTCCCCCCCCGTGCCCCCCACGCACCTCGGCCAGGGGGGTGCCCCTGTCCCGCTCCCGCAGGAAGTCGATGTCCCGGGAGGTGACGATGCCCTCGAGCCGCCCCCCCCAGGCGTCCCGAGTGGGTGACGGGGACCCCCGAGAAGCCGAGCCGGGCCTTGGCGTCCCACACGTCCCCCACGGTGTGCGCCGGGCTCATCACCAGCGGCTCCGTGATGAACCCCTGCTCGAACCGCTGCGGGAACGGGGGGTCACCGGGGGGGCACCCCCAGCAACGGGGGGATGGGGGGACCCCAAGGAACAGGGGGACGGGGGGGGACCCCCAGGAACAGGGGGCGAGGGGGGACCCCCAGGAATAGGGGATGGGGGGCACCCCCAGGAACAGGGGGACAGGGGGCACCCCCAGGAACAGGGGAGGAGGGGGGACCCCAAGGAACAGGGGGTGAGGGGGCACCCCAGGAACAGGGGGTGAGAGGGGACCCCAAGGAACAGGGGACGAGGTGGGACACCCCCAGGAACAGGGGACGAGGTGGGACACCCCCAGGAACAGGGGGACGAGGGGGGACCCCCAGGAACAGGGGGACGAGGGGGGACCCCCAGGAACAGGGGGATGGGGGGCACCCCCAGGAACAGGGGG
>NW_020919822.1:0-832 GCF_003984885.1 Neopelma chrysocephalum | reverse complement strand
GGGCACAGAGGTCATGAATGGGGGCAAAAGGGGGTGGTCGTGGGGGGTCAGGGGAGTGGGGTCAGAGAAGCCATTTGGGGGGAGGTCAGAGGGGTCGTGGGGGGCCATGGTGGGGGTCAAAGAGACCATGGTGGGGGAGGCCAGTGAGGTCATGGGGGGGGTCAGAGAGGCCGTGGGAGGGGAGGGTCATGGGGGTCGTTTGGGGGGATCATATAGAGGTCATGGGAGGGGAGGGTCGTGGGGGTCATTGGGGGGGTCATATAGAGGTCATGGGAGGGGAGGGTCGTGGGGGTCATTTGGGTGGGTCATATAGAGGTCATGGGGGGTTCTGAGAGACCATGGAAGTGTCCAAGAGGACACAGGAAGGTCCAAGAGACCCCGGGGTGGGGGGGCTCAGACCCCCCCCGTATTGTGCTGACCGTGTCCCCCCCCCTCCTTCCCACAGCCGCAGACCCTCCACCGGACGACGAGCCCCCGCCGCCCCCCCCCACCTCCTCCACCCCGGCCCCCCCTTCCTCCTCCTCCTCCTCCTCCTGCCCCTCTCCCCCTCCCACCGCCGCCGCCGCCCCCTCGCCGTGCCCCGAGGAGGCCGGGGCGGGTCTGGGGGCCGAGCCCCCCGTGCGGGGGCTGGCGGAGGAGGCCGTGCCCGCCGTGCTCAGGGCCTGCGTGAGCATGCTGGGGGTGCCCGTGGACCCCGACACGCTGCACGCCACGCTGCGCCTCTGCCTGCGCCTGACCCGGCAGCACAAGCACGCCCTGCTCTTCGCCGAGCTGAGATCCACACGCACCATCCTCGCCCTCACCCAGAGCTCCGGCTTCACCGGCTTCACCC
>NW_020919821.1:0-690 GCF_003984885.1 Neopelma chrysocephalum | reverse complement strand
ACCCCCCGGGAGGGTTGAGGGGGACCCCAGTATTTTGGGGCCCCCCCTTGACCCTCCTGTACCCCCCCCCCCAGGTGCGTCGGGCCGAGTTCCCAGCGGTGACCTGAGAGACCCCCCTGGGACGGGGAGACCCCAGAATTGGGGGACCCCGAAATTTTGGGGGGGACGATGTGTGTGGGGGGGGGGTGACCTGGAAAATTGGGAGGGGGAATGGGGGAGAATAAAAGTGGCTTCGTGTGACGGGTCCGTGTCCCCTCGTGGCGATGGGGGTGGGTTGGGGGGTCTGTGGGGGGTTTGGGGGTCCTCTAGGGGATTTAGGGGTGTCTAAAGTGGGGGGGTCTATAGGGGGTGTCTGTAGGGGGCTTGGGGTGTCTGGGGGTGTCTTTAGGGATGTCTATGGGGGATGTCTACAGGGGGTTGTCTTTAGGGGGATCTCTGGGGGGGGGTCTGGGGGTGTCTTTAGGACCCGGGGGTGTCAGTCCATATAAAGGGGCGTGACCAGAACCCACGTACCCGCGGGCAGCCAATAGGAGCGTCCATCCCGTTCCTATAGGGAGTGGGCGGGGTTGGGGGCGTGGCCTGGAAGGAGGGGCGTGTCTAATCGCAGCTCCGCCCTGATCGATGTAAAGGGGCGGGACTTAGGGGGGACGTGTCCCTACTCAGGCCCCGCCCCCTCGCACTGCGGTGGGG
>NW_020919820.1:0-565 GCF_003984885.1 Neopelma chrysocephalum | reverse complement strand
GTTTCCCCGAGGGCTGTGGAGGGGTTTAAGTGGTTTTTCCCTCTCTCAGGGGGTTCCCAGGGAGCAAAAAATGGGAAAATAGAGGGAGAAAAGGGGGGAGAAAAGAAGAAACCCCCCCCCCGGCCCCGAGGGTTCGGGGACGTGGCAGGGGGGGTCTGGGGACAGCCGGGGTTGGGGGGTGCCCTGGGGCGGGTGTGGGGGGTCCGAGGGGTCCCCCCCGATCCCTCAGAGGTGGCGGAGGCGGCGGCCGAGCCCCCCCCCGCGCCCCCCCGGCCGTCCAGGAGCGGCTCCGGCGGCGGAAGGTGCGGAGATGCTCCCGGAAATCCTGGTGGTCCATGGGCCGGTAGCCCTGGGGGTCGCAGTGGCTCTGGGGACCCCCCCCCAGCCCCGTCAGCACCCCCAATGCACCCCCTGGCCCCACCCAGCACCCCGGGGCCAACCCAGCACCCACAACCCCCCTCAGAGCCCTCCACTTCCCCCGAACTGGGGAGGGGGTGCAGTCCCGGGGGTCTCAGTGGCTCTGGGGACCCCCCGAGCCCCTCTCCAGCACCCCCAGAACCCCGGC
>NW_020919819.1:0-484 GCF_003984885.1 Neopelma chrysocephalum | reverse complement strand
CCAAAAAGGGGGGGAAGACACCCTAAAATGGGGGTGGGACCCCAAAATGGGTGGTAGGACCCCCCTATAAAGGATTTGGGATGGTGGGGGACCCTAAAGGGGGGTGGGACCCTAAAAAGGGGGTGGGACCCCCCCATAATGATTTGGGATGGTGGGGGGCCCCAAAATGGGGGGGTGGACCCTAAAATAGGGGGGACCCCAAAATAGAGGGATAGGACCCCCCTATAAGGACTGGGGGGGGCTGGGACCCCAAAATAGGGGGTGGGACCCCAAAAATGAGGGGTGGGACCCTAAAATGGGGGGTGGGACCCTAAAAGGGGGGTGGGACCCTAAAACCGGTGGTAGGACCCCCCTATAAGGATTTGGGATGGTGGGGGACCCCAAATATGGGGGTGGGACCCCAAATTAGGGGGATAGGACCCCCCCATAAAGATTGGGAGGGGCTGGAACCCCAAATTAGGGGGTGGGACCCTAAAAGGGGGGG
>NW_020919818.1:0-633 GCF_003984885.1 Neopelma chrysocephalum | reverse complement strand
ACACCTGAGATACCCCAAATCACACCTGAGGCCTCCCCCGGGAGCCGGAAACTCCCCAAATCACACCTGGGGGGGGGGGAACAAATCCCAAAATCCCACCTGGGAACCCCCAAATCCCACCTGGGAACCCCCCAGGTGCCCCCCAGGTGCCCCCCGGGTGCCCCCCGTGCCCACCTGAGCGCCTGCACCAGGTTGAGGTCGGTGAACTCGTGCAGGTCGACGAAGGCGTGAAGGACCCCGATGTTGAACTCCTCCCTGGGGGCGGGGCCAGGTGACCGTCAACCAATCGCTGCCCCCCCCGGGGGACACGCCCACGCCCCAGGCACCGCCCACCCACCTGTCGATCAGCCCCGCCCACCCCAGACCCCGCCCACACCCGCCGCTGTCAATCACGGTGGGACACGCCCATCAGACCCCGCCCACATTCACCTGTCAATCAGCCCTGCCCACCCAGACCACGCCCACACCTCCCTGAAGCCCCTCCCCTCCCCAGAAAGCCACACCCACCCCAAATAAGCCCCTCCCCTCCCTATCAATCCCCCTGTCCCCAGGTGACCCCTCCCTCCCCCTGGGTGTGTCCCGGCGGTGATTTTGGCCCCGCCCCTCTCCACCAAACCCCGCCCCTTTCCACAA
>NW_020919817.1:0-1602 GCF_003984885.1 Neopelma chrysocephalum | reverse complement strand
CCCCCCTCCTCCCCCTCCTCCCGCACCCCCAAGAGCCGCAGCACCCCCAACTCCCGCAGCCGCTCCCGGGCCGCCCCCTCCCAGCCCTGGTTGGCGCGGGGGTTCCTGGGCGAGGGGTGGGGGATCCCCCGCACCGGCACCCCCAGCCCGGCCCCGGCCAGCGCCCGGCGCGCCCTCAGCTCGGCCACTCGCCCCAGGGCCACCACGAGCCGCACCCGCAGCGCCCGCACGACCCCCGCCAGCGCCGCCCCGCACGCCCCCAGCAGCCGCTCCCGTTGCGGCCCCCCCAGCTCCGGGGGGGGCACGTTGCGGCCGCTGCCGGCGAGGAAGAGGAGGGGGCACAGGTTGTGCACGAAGCAGTGGCGGAAGAAGCGCCGCGGGTCCGGGCAGAGGCTCCGGATGAGCCCCCAAAAGCGGGCGCCGCTCACCTCGGCCCGCGGGCAGCGCAGCCCCAGCACGGGCCGCTTGGGATGCTCCAGGGGGGGCTTGCGGACCTCCCCCCGCACCCGCAGCCACTCGCGGACGTGCCACGCCTCGCCGAAGGGCACCTGAGGGGCGAGGGGGAGGGCGGGATTTAGGGGAGGACGGAGGGGGGTAAACCCCACCTGAGCAGCTCCTCCGGGTGTGGGATGGATTGGGAACCCCCCACCCCCAATCCTGGGCATCCCCAAAGACCCCCCAGTGCATCAGCTGCCCTCGTTTGGGGTCCCCACGGGATGGACTGAGACCCCCTGAGCTCCCATGGGGTGGATTGGGATTCCTGGGACACCCCCAAAGACCCCCCAGTGCCTCAGTTTCCCTCATTGGGGGCCACCATGGGATGGACTAGGACCCCCTGAACACCCACGGGGGAATTGGGACCCCCAGAGCTCCCATGGGATGGACTGGGACCCCCTGGGCACCCATGGGGTGGATTGGGATCCCTCGGACAACCCCAAAGACCCCCCAGTGCCTCAGTTTCCCTCCTTTGAGACCCCACAGGATGGACTGGGACCCCCTGAACACCCATGGGGCAAACTGGGACCCCCAGAGCTCCCATGGGGAAGATTGGGACCCCCTGAGCCCCCATGGGGTGGATTGGGATCCCTTGGACACCCCCAAAGACACCCCAGCACCTCAGTTTCCCTTCTTTGAGACCCCACGGGATGGACTGGGACCCCCTGGGCACCCTTCAACCCCTGGGGTGCCCCAGTTTCCCTCCTCTGGGGTCCTATGGGATGGACTGGGACCCCCTGGGCACCTCCAAACACCCCCCCAGTGCCTCAGTTTCCCTCCTTTGAGACCCCCCAGCACGAACTGGGATTCCCCCCCGTCCCTGCTCGCCCCCACCCACCCCGGTCTGGGCCATCCCGAAGGGCCCCGGGTTCATTCCCAGGAACAGGACGGGTTTTTGGGAGCGCAGGAAGCGCCGCACGAAGTGGCTGTGGGGGTCCCAGGCGTAGTCCAGGGGGTCGTACACGTGGGTCACGGGGGGGCCGGGGGGGGGCAGCGCCCGGAGCTCCTCGCGCAGCTCCTGCTCCAGCGCCAGGAAGCGCCCGGCCAGGCCTTCATCGGCCTCCTCCTCATCGTCACCATCGGCATCATCGGCATCATCGGCATCAA
>NW_020919816.1:0-617 GCF_003984885.1 Neopelma chrysocephalum | reverse complement strand
GGGGGGAAACACCTGGGTTTGGGGGGGAAACAACCAGTTTTGGGGGGGAAAAAACAATTTTGGGGGGAAATACCTGGGTTTGGGGGGGAAACACCCGAGTTTGGGGGGGAAACAACCAGTTTTGGGGGGAAAACATCCAGGTTTGGGGGGGAAACAACCAGTTTTGGGGGGAAAACATCCAGGTTTGGGGGGGGAAAACACCCAGGTTTGGGGGGGGAAAACATCCAGGTTTGGGTGGTGTGGAACCCCAAAATATTGACAGAGGAGAGCCCCAAAATGGTGTGGGGAACCCCAAAACGGTGCAGGGGAGCCCTAAAACTGGGGGAGAACCTTTTAAATCGGGGCAGGGGAGCCCCAAACCGGTGTGGGGACCTCTCAAAGTGCCAAAGCAGGGCTCGTACCTGGAAGTGGAAGATGCCGGCGTAGCCCTGCTGGAAGCTCTGCCCGTGGGGCACCACCCGGTGCAGGAGGGTCTCGTTGAGGGTGAGGGAGGCGATGGCCGCCAGCAGCCAACAGTCACCTGGGGTTGGGGCAGGAAAGTGGGATTTGGGGCAGGAAAGTGGGATTTGGGGCAGGAAAGCGGGATTTGGGGCAGGAAAGAAGGATTTGGGGCAGGA
>NW_020919815.1:0-1125 GCF_003984885.1 Neopelma chrysocephalum | reverse complement strand
GATGAGGATGGGGATGGGATTGGGATGGAGATGAGGATGGGATGGGATGAGGGTGAGAATGGGATAGGGTGGGATGAGGACAGGAATGAGGACATGGGCGTAGATGGGGATGAGGCTGGTGACTGGGATGAGGATGGGGACAGGGATGGGGAGGGGAGCAGCTCTGTGTGGGGACACCAGGGCACTGCTCCTTGCCCTGGGGGGCACAGCTGGGCTGAGATGCCCACGGGTGGCACTCGGGGGTCCCGTGGCCCTGGCTCACTGTCACCCTCAGCGCGGGGACCAGCCCAGGGCTCTGGAGCTGCGGATGGAGGCGAAGGAGGAGCCGTGGCCTTGGGTGACCTGAAGAGTCTCAACACCTGAGGCCACCCCCGGCCCCCAGACAGGTCCATGTGTGACACCGGCACAGGACATGGCCCTGACTGCCCCAAATGAGGGGCAGGGCTGGGGTGATGCTCTGGGGCAGGGGGGCAGGCACGGAGGGGCAGGATGGGTGCTGGGGGATGGGTGCATGATGGTTTGGTGCAGGGGGCTCTGCTTGGACCCCGAGGGACGGGCAGGGGCAGCTCAAGGTCCCCCCACCCTTCAGGGGCCACCCGAACCCCGGGGTCCCACGGCCAGGGGGGCCAAACCCTCAGACCCCAAATAAAGAGCGTTGCTCCAGAGTGGGGGGTGACCCCTCCTTCCCACCCCTGGGGGGACGAGGGGGCTTGGAGGGGATGGGGTGTGAGGGACTGGGGTGGGGTGGAAGGGGGGTATGGGCATGGATGAGGGTCCTGGAGTGGGGATCCTTGTGCAGGGATGGGGTGTGGGGGGTCCCTGGGCAGGATGGGATATGGGGGGTGCCAGGGGGGTTCCCCTTCAGAGATGGTGTGTGGGGGTCCCTGGGAAGTGTCTCCATGCAGGGATAGGTGTGAGAGTCTGAGGGGGTCCCCGTGCAGGGATGGGATGTGGGGGGTCCCGGGCAGGATGGGATATAGGGGTGCCAGGGGGGTTCCCTTCAGAGATGGTGAGTGGGAGTCCCTGGGAAGTGTCCCCGTGTCTGAGGAGTCCCCGTGCAGGGATGGGATGGGGGGGGTCCCGGGAGGGTCCCCATGCAGGGATGGGGTGTGGGGTGTCCGGGGG
>NW_020919814.1:0-702 GCF_003984885.1 Neopelma chrysocephalum | reverse complement strand
CCTGTATCTGTGGGTCTCCCCCAGACTCCAGGGTGTCCCCCCCAAATACCGGGGTCTTCCCTGGACCCCCGGCTCCCCCAAATGCCCGGGGTACCCCCGGATCCAGGGTTGTGCCCCCCAAACTCCAGGGTCCCCTCCCCAGTGCCGGGACCCCCCAGACTCGCGGCTCCCCCCGTGCTGAGGGTCCCCATTGGGGTCCCCTCAAACGCTGGGGGTCCCTCCTGAACCCGAGCCCCCCCAAATCCAGGGCTCCCCCCCAGACCTCAGGCTCCCCCCGTGCTGAGGGTCCCCCCCCGGGGCTCCGGGTCCCCCCAAACTCCCCCCACACCCCCCGGTTTCCCCGCTCACCCCCCGTTTCTCTCTCTCTCCCCCCCCCAGCGGGCACCACCTACATCTTCGGCAAGGGGGGGGGCCCTGATCACCTACACGTGGCCCCCCAATGACCGGCCGAGCACCCGGGCGGATCGGCTGGCGCTGGGCTTCAGCACCCGCCAGAGAGACGCGGTGCTGCTGCGGGTGGAGAGCGCGGCCGGGCTGGGGGACTTCCTGCAGCTCCACATTGTAAGGGGGGGAATAAATTGGGGGTCCTGGGGGGTCCTGGGGGTGCAGGGGGGCTCTGGGGGTGCTGATGTGGCTGGAGAGCATGGCTGGGCTGGGGGACTTCCTGCAGCTCCACATCGTAAGGGGGGCTGGGTTTGGGGG
>NW_020919813.1:0-672 GCF_003984885.1 Neopelma chrysocephalum | reverse complement strand
CACTGGGCGGAGGGCACAGGGGCGGCCCGGGGGAGGGGTGTGAGCCGGGGGGGCTGCTCCGGGGGGCGGCCCGGGGGGGGCGAGGGGGCGGGGCCGCCCGGCCCGGGGGCGGGGGGTGCCCGGCGGTGGCTCCGGCAGCGGAGCGGTCCCAGCGGGCGGCGGAGGCAGCACCGACCGCCCCCGGCCCGGCCATGGCCGAGCCCGGAGCCCCCGCGGCCGGTGACAAAGCGACCCGGCTCAAGGTAGGGCTCCGGGGCCACCGGGCGGGCTCCCGGTGCGGCCCCTCGATGGCAGCGCACAGACCCCCGGGGCAACCCCCGGTGTCCCGCCGGGGGCCGGTACCAACCCCCGGAGACGCCCCACGGTGTCCCGGTGCAGCCGCCCCGTGCGACCCCCGGTGCAGCCCCCGCTGTTGCGGGGCCGCGGCCGGAGCAGCCCCCGGTCCCCGGAGCAGCCCCAGCCCGGGGCAATCCCACTGCAGCCCCCCGGTCCCTCGGGACAGCCCCGGGGGCGTCCCCCCGATGCCCTGAGCACCCCTCCCGGTCCCCCGGTGTGGTATCCTCAATTCCCCCGGCCGGGACAATCCCGTTGTGCCCCCCCGATTTCCCCCAGCAGCCTCTCGGTCCCTCGGGGCGCTCCCCCCGCTCCCTCGGAGCAGCCCCCAGCCCACTG
>NW_020919812.1:0-1537 GCF_003984885.1 Neopelma chrysocephalum | reverse complement strand
ACTGGGGGCTGAGAGAATGAGGAGACAGAGGGAACTGGGGGTGGGGGAAAGAGGGAATGGGAAGACAGAGGGAACTGGGGGTTGAGAGAACGAGGAGACAGAGGGAACTGGGGACAGAGGGAATGGGGAGACAGAGGGAACTGGGGGCTGAGAGAATGAGGAGACAGAGGGAACTGGGGGTGGGGGAAAGAGGGAATGGGGAGACAGAGGGAACTGGGGGTTGAGAGAATGGGGAGACAGAGGGAACTGGGGGTTGAGAGAATGAGGAGACAGAGGGAACTGGGGGCGGGGGGCAGAGGGAATGGGGAGACAGAAGGAATTGAAGGGACACACAAGGAATTGAGGGGATGCAGAGGAAATGGGGGCCAGAGAGAACTGGGGTGGGGCCAGATGGAATCGGGGTGGGGCAGAGAGAGTCGGGGGGATGCAGAGGGAACGGGGGGGCACACAGGAGTCCCGGGGTGCCCTCACCGGGGCTGCGCAGGATGGCCGAGAGCGCCGAGGTGCTGGAGTGGCCGAAGAGCCGCTCGTGCATGAGCTGCCGCTGCCGCGCCTCCTGCTCGCGCCGCAGCGCCTGCGCCTCGGCCGCGATGTCCGGCGGCATCACTGCCAGCACCGAGTCCTCCATGTCCTCCAGCACCGAGCGCCGCAGCTCCGACGGCAGCGTCTGGATGAACGTCACCGGGTCCATCGGCGCGTCCGAGCCCGTGGCCTGCGCCAGCTCCCGCCGCTGCTGCTCCGCCCGCTGCTGCGCCAGCACCTGAGGGGAGGGCACGGGGTGGGACACGCCCAGGGGGACACGCCCGTGGGGGGACACACCCGTGGGAGGGACACACCCATGGCAGGGACACACCCACAGGGGGACACACCCATGGCAGGGACACACCCATGGCAGGGACACACCCGTGGCGGGGACACACCCGTGGGAGGGACACACCCGTGGGAGGGACACACACGTGGGAGGGACACACACGTGGGAGGGACACACACGTGGGAGACCACACCCACTTTTGGACAAGCCCCACTCCCACCTCAAATAAGAAGCCCCCCCGAACTCCACCCCAAAGAGGCCACACCTCCAGAAGACCCCACCCACATTTAACTCCACCCCCACATAAGCCCCACCCCAACACCTCTCACACCCCTGTGGCTCCACCCCCAGTCAAGCTCCACCCCAGGCAAGGCCACGCCCCTTTGGCCACACCCCCAACCCCACCCTCCTTTAGCCCCACACCCCACCCCACCTCCCGGACCACACCCACCCAAAACCCACCCCACAACCCCACCCTCCTTTAGCCCCACCCACCTCCTCCTGGATGGCCGGAGGCAGCGCCGCCAGGAACTCGGGGCTGACCTCGGTCAGGCCGGGATTGGCCACCACGGGCGGGGCGGGGCTGGCGCTGGGCGGGGCCCGGGCGGGGGGGCGGATCCCCAGCTGGTTCTGCAGCACCTCCCGCCGGATGTCGTCGGGAAGGGCTGCCAGGAACGAGGGGTCCACGCCCTCCGGGAGGCTGATCCCTGGGAGGGGGGGACACAC
>NW_020919811.1:0-741 GCF_003984885.1 Neopelma chrysocephalum | reverse complement strand
GGCACCGGCTCGTCCTGGCAGTGCCACCCCACCGCGGGGACACCTGCCAGGTATGGACGGGATAAAAAAGGGACCGGTAACCGGAGCCGCCGCGTGACGTCCCCGCTGCCCCGGCTCCGGTGGCACCGCGGGCTGGTTGGGTCGATGTTGGGTCGATTCCCGACGGGAATGTGCCCCCCCCACCCGCCCCCCCGGGTCCCCCCACCCGCCTCCGTGCCCGCAGCTGCGCCGGTGTCAGCCGGAGCCGGGGCATGAGCTCAGCGGCGAGCGCGGCACCGGGTGGCACCGGGTGGGGGGGCGAGCCCGGCACCGCAGAGGGTGCGGTGGCAGCCGGCGGGGGTCCTCCGCGGGGGTCGTGGCGGTGGCTGTACCGCGAGCAGCACCGTGAGCGCGGGGAGGGGGGGGAAGGAGTGTCAGCGCGGGGTGTGGCAGCCCGGGGAGTGGGGTGGGGTGACATCCCCACGGACGGTGACAGCCGCGGGGACGGCTCGCCGGTTCAGGCGGCTCCGCTCCCCCCGCTCCGCTCCGCTCCGCTCCCGCCCCTCCCCGGGCGCTTTTCGGGGCGGCGGCCGCTTTAAAAGATGCAAATGAGCCCCCTCCCCGCGCGCGGCGCGGCGGCGGCTCAGCCAATCAGGGGCGGCGGCCGCCGGCTGCTGTAACCGCTGCCGGGCGCGGCAGCCAATGGGGGCGCGGCGCGGCGGGAGGGGGCGTGGCCGGGGCGGCCGCGGCGCGGTCCCGGCG
>NW_020919810.1:0-564 GCF_003984885.1 Neopelma chrysocephalum | reverse complement strand
GACGTGGGGTGCACAGGGGGGGAACCCCCTGCGTGGGCAGGGCAGGGGCATGGTGGGGGGACCCCCAATCTGGGGGGGTTAAGACATGGGAGACATAGGGGGGAGCCCCCAACCTGGGAGGAGAATGGGAGGGGTCAGGGACGTGGGGGGCTGGAGGGGGAACCCCCAGCCTGGGGAGGTCAGGGGGGAGCCCCCAACCTGGGGGGGTTAGGGACGGGGGGAGGCTGGGAGAGCCCCAGGACTAGAGGATTTGGGGCAGGGGGTGCAGGTGGGGGGCACAGGCGGGGACCCGGGGGCAGGGGGATGGGGTCGCAGGGACGCCCAGAGGTGCAGGGTGTGGGGCAGAGGGGTTTGGGAACCCCCAAGCACAGGAGGTGGGGGGCAAGGGGGGGGGCAGGCGAGAACCCCCGGGGTTGGGGGGGAATAATCCAGGGAAGCCCCTGAGGATCCCGGAGGGGGCAGAGGTGGGGCGGGGCAGGAGGGGATGGGAAGAGGGGCTTTGGGACACCGGACTCTTGGGGTGGGGGTCCCCCTCACCTTCCTGCAGCGCGGGCAGCTCCTCGC
>NW_020919809.1:0-661 GCF_003984885.1 Neopelma chrysocephalum | reverse complement strand
CCCCCATCCGGTGAGCACGGGGGGGGGCACGAGGAGGGCGTGGCCGTGTGACACCCCCCCCCCGGGGGATTTGGGGTCACCCTGTGTGTCCCCCCCCCCACAGACCCCCCGACAGAGCCCCCCCAGCCCGGCCAGGAGCAGATGGGGGTAAGGGGGGACACGGGGGGGGGACAGGGGGGGGACCGGGGGGCATTGGGGGCCCCCCCCCGGGGGAAAGGGGGGGGGGGGGGCATGAGGGGGACACTGGGGACATAAGGACCCCCCCAGGGACCCCACTGGGGACACTGGGGACATTGGGGGGGCCTTGGGGACAGTCGTGTCCCACTGGGGACAGGGGCTGCAGGGTCTGGGGGGCTCTGGGGGGGGTGACAAAGGTGACCCCCCTGGTGCCAGGGCCAGTGGGTGGCACTGGGGGGGTTTTAGGGTGGCACAGGTGACCCCGTGACCCCTCTGGTGCCAGGGTCAGTGGGTCCTGTCCAAGCTGGTGGCACTGGAGGGGTTTGGGGGTGACGCAGGTGACCCCATGACCCCCCCGGTGCCCAGCCAGGGTCAGTGGGTCCTGGCCGAGCTGGTGGCACTGGGGGGGTTTGGGGGTGGCACAGGTGACCCCATGACCCCCCCGGTGCCAGGGTCAGTGGGTCCTGGCCGAGCTGGTGGCCCT
>NW_020919808.1:0-621 GCF_003984885.1 Neopelma chrysocephalum | reverse complement strand
ATCCCTCCCACTCCCTCCCAGTCCTTCCCAGTCCCCCCCCAATCCCCTCCCAATCCCCCCCAATCCCTTCCAGTCCCTCCCAGTGCCTCCCAGTCCCTCCCAATCCCCTCCCAGTCCCCCCCAATCCCCTCCCAGTGCCTCCCAGTCCATCCCAGTGCCCCCAGTCCTGGTTTCCCCTTAGGCCTCGGTTCGGCTGACCCCCACGACGCTGCTGTACTCGGGGCGTTCGCAGGACGGGAGCCACATCCTGGTCAGGGGGGACCCCAAAAATGGGGGGGAAAGGGGGGGAAAAGGGGGTTGGGGGACCCCAAAAATGGGGAAGGGGGTAAAGGGTTTGGGGAGGACCCCAAATTTGGGGGGTTTGGGGGGGTTTAGGGGGGTGAAAATGGGTGTGGGGGCTCCAAAAATTGGGGAGTGGAAATGGGTTTGGGAGACCCTAAAATTGGGGGGGTTTGGGGGGTAAAAGGGGGTGAGTGGCTCCCAAAATTAGGGGGGGCGCAGAGGTTGGGGGACCCCAAATTTGGGGGGATTTGGAGGGTTTAGGGGGATGAAAGACCCCAAAATTGGGGAGTTTGGGGGGTGAAAATGGGTGTGGGAGACCCCAAAATTGAAGGGGTTTGA
>NW_020919807.1:0-542 GCF_003984885.1 Neopelma chrysocephalum | reverse complement strand
CCCCAGGTGGTGATGGAGGAGGGGGGGTACGAGGCCATCTGCAAGGACCGTCGGTGGGCGCGGGTGGCCCAGCGCCTCTCGTACCCCTCGGGCAAGAACATCGGCTCCCTGCTGCGGGCACACTACGAGAGGATCATCTACCCCTATGAGATGTACCAGTCCGGGGCCAACCTCGTGGTCAGTGGGGGGCACGGGGGGCACAAAGGGGGTCCTGGGGGACAGGGGGGATTCTGGGGGGCACGGAAGGGGTCCTGGGGGGCACAGGGGGGATCATCTACCCCTGTGAGATGTACTAGTCAGGGGCCAATCTTGTGGTGAGCTGGGGGTTCTGGGGGGGTCCAGGGGGGTCTGGGGGTGCTCATTGCCCCCTCCCTAGGCCGTGAGGGACGAGGGGGCCCTGGGGATGGTCTGGGGGTGCTCGTTGCCCCCTCCCCACGCAGTGAGGGACTGGGGAAGGTCTGGGGGGTTCAAGGGAGTCTGTGGGTGCTCATTGCCCCCTCCCCAGGCAGTGAGGGACGGGGGGACTCTGGGGGGTCCAGGGG
>NW_020919806.1:0-1326 GCF_003984885.1 Neopelma chrysocephalum | reverse complement strand
CCCCCCCAGGTGTGTCCCCGCCCCCTGACCTGGTGCTCAGGTGACCGTGGGTGGAGGCAGAGGCTCCTCAGGGCCGGGGGGGTCACCGGGACCCTCCCCCGAACGTCCCCACTCAGCTGCAGCAGGTGAAGGGCGGGGCCAACACCCCCCGCCAGGACCTGGGGGGTCAAACTGGGTTATACTGGGGTGTACTGGTGTGTGAAGGGCGGGACCCACACCCCCCGCCAGCACCTGGGGGCGTAAACTGGGTTATACTGGTTTGTACTGGTGTGTACTGGTGTGTGAAGAGCGGGGCCCACACCCCCCCGCCAGGACCTGGGGGGTCAAACTGGGTTATACTGGGTTATACTGGTGTGTACTGGGCAGGGCCGACACCCCCTACCAGGACCTGGGGGGTTATACTGGGTTATACTGGTTTGTACTGGGAGGGGCCGACACCCCCCGCCAGGATCTGGAGGAGTTATATTGGGTTATACTGGTGTGTACTGGTTTATAATAGTCTATACTGGTCTGTACTGGTTTATAGTGGTTTATACTGGTCTATACTGGTTTATACTGGTCTCACTCACCAGGTCCTGGTGGAAGAGCACGTGGTGCTGGGGCGGGGGGAGGGGGAACACCGTGGTGGGGGTCACCTCTACTGGTCTGTACTGGTCTATACTGATCTGTACTGGTCCATACTGGTCTATACTGGTCCGTACTGGTCTATACTGGTCTGTACTGGTCTCACTCACCAGGTCCTGGTGGAAGAGCACGTGGTGCTGGGGCGGGGGGAGGGGGAACACCGTGGTGGGGGTCACGGAGCGAAGGTGCCACAGGGTGAGGGCGGGGCCGCCCCCGCACACCTGGGGGTCAAAGGTCACGGCTCAGAGGCCCCTCCCACTTTTAGCCCCTCCCCCATTGTATCAATTTTAGCCCCTCCCACCTTAAGCCCCTCCCCATTGAATAAATTTTAGCCCTTCCCCTTTTGGCCCCTCCCTTTTTGGCCCCTCCCCCTTTAGCTCCTCCCCCTTTTGGTCCTTCTTCTTTTGGCCCCTCCCCTTTTAGTACTTTCCTCTTTTAGCCCCTCCCCATTTGGCCACTCCCCCTTTTAGCCCCTCCCCTTTTAGCTACTTCCTCCTTTAGCTCCTCCCCTTTTAACCCCTTCCTCTTTTAGCCCCTCCCCTTTTAAATACTTCCTCCTTTAGCCCCTCCCCTTTCAGCTACTTCCTGTTTTAGCCCCTCCCCTTTTAACCCCTTTCTCTTTTAGCCCCTCCCCTTTTAGCTACTTCCTCCTTTGGCCCCTCCCCTTTTAACCCCCTTCCTCTTTTAGCCCCTCCCCTTTTA
>NW_020919805.1:0-343 GCF_003984885.1 Neopelma chrysocephalum | reverse complement strand
GCTGTTGCCCCACCGGCCCCATTCCCGCTCTCCTCCCGGTCCCGGTCCCGGTTCCGGCGCTGGCGCAGTCGCCGCCCGCGCTGCATCTTAATGAGGCGGCGGCGGAGGGGGGGACCGGCCCCGCGGAGACCCCGGAGACGGGGATGGGGTGGGATGGGATAGGGATGGGATGAGCACGGGATGGGGACGGGGCCAGATGCCTCCCTCTGCCCCCACACCCCGCCAGAGCCCCCCGAGGGGCCGGTGATGGGGAGAGGGAAGTTTTGGGGGTCTCGGGAGGATCCCCCTGCTCCCGCAGGGCCGGTGACAGGCAGGGGAAGGAAGAACAGTCACACTCCCCCCC
>NW_020919804.1:0-596 GCF_003984885.1 Neopelma chrysocephalum | reverse complement strand
CCCCCCCAGGGCCGCCAGCAGCAGGCAGAGCCCCAGGAGGCGCCGGGGGGGGGGGTCCCGAGGGGGTCCCGGGGGGGCGGAACTGCTCCCAGTACCGGCGGCTCCACTCCCGCCTGGGGGGGGACACGGGACCCCCACGGGGGGGGGAGTTGGACATGTGGGACCCCCCAGGGACACCCAAGGACCACCCAGGGACCACCCAGCACCCACAGGACCCCCACGGGGGGGGGGTTGGACACATGGAACCCCCGGGGACCACCCAGGGGCCACAGAACTCCCATGGGGGGGTGGGACACGTGGGACCCCCAGAGAACACCCAAGGACCACCCAGGGACCACCCAGAACCCACAGGACCCTCACAGGGGGGGTTGGACACGTGGAACCCCCAGGGACACCCAAGGACCCCCAGGGACCACCCAGAGACCACCCAGCACCCATGGGACCCCCATGGGGGGGGGTAGGACACATGGGACCCCCCAGGGCATAAAGGGAGCACCGAGGGACCACCCAGCACCCACAGGACCCCCATGGGAGGGGTGGGACACGTGGGACCCCTGGGGACCACCCAGCACCCACAGGACCCCCACGGGGGGGGG
>NW_020919803.1:0-954 GCF_003984885.1 Neopelma chrysocephalum | reverse complement strand
GGGGGGCCCGAGGGGAGCCCCCCCCAAGCCACCCCTTTCCCCCCCCCCGCCGCCGCTTACCCGGACAGGACCCCCAGCACGAGGTTCAGCATAAAAAAGGAGCCGATGATGATGAGGGGGATGAAGTACAGCCAGTTCCAAGTGTTCCCTGAGGCGTCGTTGCTCTGGGGGGACGGGGACGGGGGGTGCCGTGAGATCGGAGGGTCCCAGGGTGTCCCAAGAGATGGGGGGGTACCATGAGTTGGGAGGTTCCCGGGAGGTCCCATGAGTTGGGGGGTTCCACAAGTTTGGGAGGGGGGAGTTCCCATGAAATGGGAGGGTCACATGAAATGGGAGGGTCTCATGAAATGGGGGCGTTCCCAGGGGGGTCCCATGACCTGGGGAGGGTGTCCCATGAGCTGGGGGAAGGTCCCATGAAATGGGAGGGTCCCATGACCCAGGGCTGTTCCCAGGGGGGTCCCATGACCTGGGGGTGTTCCCAGGGGGTCCCATGAACTGGGGGGGGGTGTCCCATGAAATGGGAGAGTCCCATGACCCAGAGGTGTTCCCAGAGGGTCCTGTGAGCTGCAGGGGAGGTCCCATGAGCTGTGGGGGTCCCATGAAATGAGAGGGTCCCATGACCTTGGGGTGTTCCCAGGCAGTCCCATGAAATGGGGGGTGTCCCATGAGCTGAGGGTGTTCCCAGGGGGTCCCATGAAATGAGGGGGTTGCATGACTCGGGGATGTTCCCAGGGGGGTCTCATGACCCGGGGGTGTTCCCAGGGGGTCCCATGACCTGGGGTGATCCCAGGGGGTCCCATGAGCTGAGGGGGGCCCCAGGGGGGGTCCCATGACCCGGGGGTGTTCCCAGGGGGTCCCATGACCTGGGGTGATCCCAGGGGGTCCCATGAGCTGAGGGGGGCCCCAGGGGGGGTCCCATGACCTGGGGGTGTTCCCAGGGGGTCCCATGACCTG
>NW_020919802.1:907-1138 GCF_003984885.1 Neopelma chrysocephalum | reverse complement strand
CCCCCCCAATCCCCTCCCAGTCCTTCCCAGTGCTCCCAGTAACTCCAGTTTCCCCAGGAGGGGGTCCCGGAGAAGAATCCGGTCCAGAATTTCCTGGACGACCCCCTCCCAATCCCCTCCCAGTCCCTCCCAGTGCCCCCCAATCCCCTCCCAGTGCTCCCAGTGACCCCAGTTTCCCACAGGAGGGTGTCCCGGAGAAGAATCCCGTGCGGAATTTCCTGGACGACCCCC
>NW_020919802.1:0-807 GCF_003984885.1 Neopelma chrysocephalum | reverse complement strand
CCCAGTGCTCCCAGTGACCCCAGTTTCCCACAGGAGGGGGTCCCGGAGAAGAATCCCGTGCGGAATTTCCTGGACGACCCCCTCCCAATCCCCTCCCAGTCCCTCCCAGTGCCCCCCAATCCCCTCCCAGTACCCCCCAGTGCCTCCCAGTTATCCCCCATCCCCTCCCAGTCCCCTCCCAGTGCCCCCCAATCCCCTCCCAGTCCCTCCCAGTGCTCCCAGTGACCCCAGTTTCCCACAGGAGGGGGTCCCGGAGAAGAATCCCGTACGGAATTTCCTGGACGACCCCCGGCGCTGTGGCCCCGCCCTGGGGGGAGGGGCGGGCGGGGCCCCCCGGAGACACACCCGGAACTGGGGGGGGGCCCGACTTCGGAAAGGTCACGGCGGGGGTGGGTAAAACAGCCAAAAACATCCCCCAAATACCCCCAAAATACCCCCAAAATATTTGTGAAGTACCCCCAAAATACCCCAGAAATATCCCCCAAATATCCCCAAAATATCACCAAAATGTCCCCCAAATATCCCCAAAATACCTCCAAAATACCCCCAAAATACCCCAGAAATATCCCCCAAATATCCCCAAAATATCACCAAAATGTCCCCCAAATATCCCCAAAATACCTCCAAAATACCCCCAAAATACCCCAGAAATATCCCCCAAATATCCCCAAAATATCACCAAAATGTCCCCCAAATATCCCCAAAATACCTCCAAAATACCCCCAAAATACCCCAGAAATATCCCCCAAATATCCCCAAAATATCACCAAAATGTCCCCCAAATATCCCCAAAATACCTCCAAAATA
>NW_020919801.1:0-851 GCF_003984885.1 Neopelma chrysocephalum | reverse complement strand
GGACTTTGTCACCTGCTGTGGCTTTTGGGGCTGAAAAGGGCGGGATTTGGGCCAGGAACTGCTTGAGGTGCTTGTGGGAAGGGATGGGATCTGGGAATGTGGGATCTGGGAATGTGGGATCCCTGGGGCAGGAAAGGGAAAGGAAAAAGGGGGTGAGGGCAAAAAGAGGGGGAAAAAAGAGGGGAAAGGAAATAAATGGAAAAATGGGGGAAAAACAGGGGGAAAGGGGTGAAAAGTGGGGGGAAAGTGTGGGAAGGGGGATAAAGGGAGGGGAAGAGAGAAGGAAAGGGGGAAAAGGAGAGGGAAACAGAGAAAAAGAGGGAAAAGGAGAAAAGGGGGGGAAGAGGAAAAAGGGGGAAACAGGGAAAGAGGGAAAAGGAGGTGAAGGGGGAAAACGGGAGAAGAGGGGGGAAATAGGGGACGGGGAAAAGGGGAGAACTGGGGGAAAAACAGGAGGGAAAGGAAAACTGGGAAAGGGGGAAAAGGAGATGAAAGGGGATAAAAGAGGGGCAAATAGAGGAAAAACAGGGGAAACGGGGGAAAGGGGGGGAAAGGGGGGAACAGGAAAAATGGGGGAAATGAGGGGAAATAGGAAAAACAGGGGAAAGGGGGAAGGGAATAAAAGGGGGGGAACAGGAGAAACGGGAAAAAACGGGGGAAAGGGGGGGGAAACGGGAAAAGGGGGGGAAACAGGGGAAAGGGGGGGAAACGGGGAAATGGAGGGGAAATAGCGGAAAGAGGGAAAAGGGGGAAGGGGGAAATCAGGAGGTAACAGGCAAAAACAGGGAAAAGGAGGGGAAAAGGGAAAATCAGGGAGAAACAGGAAAAAGAGGGGGAAACAGAGGAAAAAA
>NW_020919800.1:0-1206 GCF_003984885.1 Neopelma chrysocephalum | reverse complement strand
CCCCCCGGGGCCCATCCCCCCTCTCCGCTCCCCCCGGGACTTGTTTTGACGCCTCCGCGGGTTTTTCCCCCTTCCTCCTCCTCCTCCTCCTCCTCCCGGGGTATTTTTATCCCTCGTTGCCATAGAAACGCCCGACACGGATCCCAAAAACCAGCGTGAGGAGCGGTGTGCCAGCACAGCGGCTGGGGGGGGACACCAGGCTGGGGGAGGGACAACCTCCCGAGTGCTCAGGGACGGGACACATCCAGGGATGGGACAGGGACACCCTCAGGATCCCGCAGGGACAGGGACAACCCCGGGATCCCTCAGGGACAGGGACACCTCCCCAGGGATGGCTCAGGGACACCTCAGGGATGGGACAGGGAGAGGGACAGGGACAGGGGCACCCCAGGGGTGGCTGAGGGACAGGGACACCCCCAGGGTTGGGATAGGGACACCCTCGGGATTCCTCAGGGACAGGGATCCCTCAGGGACAGGGACACCCCAGTGGTGGCTCAGGGCCAGGGCCGTGCCCGGGGGGAAGCCGGGGGGGCACTGAGGGGACATCGGGGGGTTTGGGGGGTGCTGATGTCACCGAAGGGGGACCGGGGGGCAGGGGGAGGGCAGGGGGAGGGGACAAGGGGGCTCGGGGGGGCTTTGGGGACCCCAGAGATGAGGGAAGGGGGTCCCGGGGGAACACAGGGATGGGGGGTGGGGGTCTTTGGGGACCACAGCGAGGGGGTGCGGGAGGTTTGGGGGTACAGCAGCAATGGGGTTTGGGGGCTCGGGGGTCCCACAGCGAGGGGATGCAGATGGTCCAGGGGCACCACAGCAATGGGGTTTGGGGGTCCCAGGGGACCCAAGGGAGGGGAGTAAGAAGGATTCCCAAGGGTTTGGAATTTTGGGGGTCCCAGGGTACCCCAGGGGGAGGGTTTGGGGTTTGGGGGTCCTGGGGTACAGCAGGGAGGGGGTTTGGGATTTCCAGGGAGGGGGGTTGGGGTTTGGGGTGCCCCCTCACTGGTGCTGGTCCCTGTTGCAGAGTTTTGGGGGTCCCAGTGTATGCCGGGGGCAGTTGGAGTTTGGGGGCCCCGGGGGGGGTTGAGGTGCCCCCTCATGGTACTGGTCCCCCTTGCAGTTTTGGGGGGTCTCAGGGTATCCCGGGGGGGAGTTGGGGTCCCCCTCGCCAGTGCTGGTCCCTGCTGCAGAGTTTTGGGGGTCCCAGGGGGG
>NW_020919799.1:0-532 GCF_003984885.1 Neopelma chrysocephalum | reverse complement strand
CTGTGACGTCACAGATCCACACCCTGAAACTGTGACGTCACGGGAGCGCACCCTCCCATCCCGCGGCGTCACAGAGCACCCCCCAATGCCTGACACCCCCAACCCGTGACGTCACGGCAGCACGCGCACACACGCATCCTGTGACGTCACAGGGCCACACCCCCAAGGTGTGACACCCCCAATCTGTGACGTCACAGCTCCCAGCCGGGCAGGGGTGGGAGAATCAGCTGGAAAAGTTTCCCCTCCCCCGGTGGAGTGAGAGAAAGGCTCGTCCCTGAGGGAAAAGGGAGAGTTTGGGATGAACGAGGAAAGAGAAACAAAATTAAAAATAAAACCCATTTGTTTATTTGCCCCTTGGGCGCCTTTGGCTCGGCCGCGCTGGGGGGCACTGGGAGGGGCATGGGGGGCACTGGGGGCACTGGGAGGGGCATGGGAGGCTCTGGGGGCACTGGGATCGATGGGGAGGCACTGGGAAGGGGAATACAGTGCCCCTCAGAGGCCCCAGTGGCCCCAGTGCTCCCCAGTGCCCCCC